>NC_136494.1:132129258-132271804 GCF_053919585.1 Euprymna scolopes | reverse complement strand
ATACGGAGAGAATACACATACGCATACTAGTGGATTCAGTGTTTATCATATTATGGCGAGGACAAAAATTCCTTTATCTATACAATTGAGTTATTTGTGGTACTGACATTGATATTAAAAGCCCACTTTTCCATTTTAAAAATTAATACATCTTTATATACTTAGTCGTGTATGTACCAGCGACTTAAAAAAGAATAACTATTTTGCATATTTCTTTCAAACAAACTTTTATTCATTCGCTGTTCATTCTTTTTCTTTTCTGTTTTCTTATTGGATGATTAGTTTCATATCACTATTACACTGAGTTCTATTTGCTTATATTTTCTAAATTGTGCATAATTGCCTTGCATTTGAACGGTTTCTACCAAACTACTGTCAATTTTGGTCTACCGACTTAAAACTTGATATACCAGGTATTTGAACCTGTGGAACAAATGTATTAAGCCAGAAAAATAGCTGCAAGTGGTCAAAATTGAAAAATTGTAACTTGGCAGGTATTGTTTGATGTAATGTGTGTGCTCTACGCATGCGCAAATATATACACGTTTAGCTGCATTAATTTGTCATGGTTTGATCCACGTGTCACTAGCTCAGACAGTAGCGAATACTGTTAGAGGGCTAAATATTTTGGATTCTAGATTATAGCACCCAAGTCATTTTTTTTTCTTACATTTTAAAATTACTACTATATGTTAGGTACAATATAATAATCGGTACGTGTGCATCTATATTACTGTGCTGAAATAATATTATTTAGAAACACATTCTTAACATGTGGAGGGTGTTTTGTAACTCTTCTGTACCTGCACTTAACAATTTAATAAACAAACATATCGTAAAAATTGAATTTAACTTGAAAATGCTATTAAATAAAAAAACAAAAAAAAAAAGACAGTAACATGGATGTATAAGCACCTAATAATCAATACAGAATTGGCTCTATGATATATACGAAATCTGCATAAATAAAAATATATTTAAGCGCAGTTTACGACCGGGCAACGCCGAGCAGCTTGCTAGTATTCTATACACGTTTAAAATAAATAAACATTTAATTATTGGTACGTTTAAATAAATATAAATATAATCTTCAAAGTGTATGAAAAATTAAGGTGGTTGATCTTATTTAAATTATTAGATTTTTGTATGTAATTCAACATTTTATCACATTGTTTAAAGATGTGACTATTGCAGAGATATCTCCTCAATCATTTTTATATTTTGCAAATATTACAAGATTATTTGATGAACCAACGCTTGAAGATTATTTGTAAAACTAAAAGTATCCACGGGGAAGTCATGGTTTTCTCTTAAGACTACATATTTATATCAGCACGCACACATAACTATAGATATCTATATAAAAGTGACCTTGTCTGTCTGTTTGAGAAACGGTCTCTACAAAACTCCTGTCAATTTTTGGTCTTTAGACCTGTGGAAAAAATTCAATTTAGCTTTTAGCTGGTAAAAATAACTTCGAAGGGGTTAAAATTGAAAGAAATTAGAACTTGCTAGGTGCAAGTCGAATAAACATGTTATTTCTATGCATTGCAAATATACATTTATATATTTAACAACACTATATTTTTCAGTTTTTGTATGATTTAGATTAAACAGTAATGAATAAGATGAGGAGAAGCTTTATATATCATTTAAGCATATTTTATGACCGGGCAATACCGGGCGGCCTGATAGTGTGTGTGTGTGTGTGTATATATATATATATATATATATATATATTATTTTTAAAATATAATTAGATTAATTTATAATAACACGTGTCAGTGGATAATTATATTTTAAAAATAATATATATGCCGCTCCCCATTAAAAGGGGGTACCAGATTGGTCAATGGGAAAATTATTCCCAACAAGCATTTAGGTAAAAATGCACTTTCGTATAAATACTTAAATTAATTCAAGAAAGTATCGCTAACAAAAACAAATAAAAACATTTACGTAAAAGTGATACATTTAGTAGTCCGGCGAGGTTAGCACCGCGGTAGAGGTTTAGGCTTCTTATCACGAGGTGCCGCTTTCGAATCTCGCTAGATTCAGCCACTCTGATGAGTCGTGGACGACGAAACACGTGTCAGTGGATAATTATATTTTAAAAATAATATATATGCCGCTCCCCATTAAAATGGGGTACCAGATTGGTCAATGGGAAAATTATTCCCAACAAGCATTTGGGTAAAAATGCACTTTCGTATAAATACTTGAATTCATTCAAGAAAGTATCACTAACAAAAACAAATAAAAACATATATATCTATATATATATATATATATCGAATCTCGCTAGATTCAGCCACTCTGATGAGTCATAGACGATGGAACATGTGTTAGTGGATAATTATATTTTGAAAACAATATGTATGGCGATCCACATGTGGAGGTACCAATACTCGTATTTTGGGTAAAAATGTACTTTCATAAATAATTGAATTCATTCAAACCATATCGCAAAAACAAATAACATCTCTATATATATATATATATATATATATATATATACACACACAGTTGCATAATTATTGGATACAACTTATTTTCTATTATAACTAGTTTATGTTGGCCATTTTGCCTGATATTTGGTAAGTAATATCTCAAATTTGTTTTTAGCTGTACATGGAAGGAAAGTTAAAAAGTCATGGTTGAATCAGTTATTTTCATCAAAGTTCAAAATTACCCGATCCAAAAGCATTGGATACATGACACTTTCTAAAATCGAAACTTTATATTTTAAAAGACTTTAAATATTCAAAATTTTGATTGTATTAGTATATTTGACCAAATAGAGAAGCACACAATTGTTTATAAGATAATGCTATTAATAATTTGACTCATTGATAGGCATTCTGCAATCAAACATTAAAAATGGTAAAAACTAAAGAATTATCCAGAGATATGAGAGATAGAATCATTGAATGTCACAAAGGAAGACAAGACTACTGAAAAATTACCAAAGAAATAAAGTTAGCATTTTGTGGATCAGCAGAAATGTGCCAAATAAATAAACACTTAAAGTGTGCTAGAATTAATGTAAGTAAGAATACCATTAGCAGAGTTTTACATCGTACAGGCTTTCATTCAAAATGACCAAGAAAAGTACCGTTACTGAAAACTAAACATTAAAAACCGATTAGTTTGTCGGAACTCCTAAAAAAATTGTATGCAGTTTTGGGAAAAGGTAATTTGGTCAGATGAAACTAAAGCTGAACTATTTGGAAGGAACACAGCGACAAGTGTTTGAAAAAAATTGCAATGCTTTCAACAGGTACGATACCATCCCCATAGTTAAGTTTAGAGGTGCTTCCATTATTATATGGGCATGCTTTTTATCCAAGAGCACTGGTGAGTTACAAGTTAGCCATGATAGAATTAATGGTAGAATGTACAGGGAGATTCTAGAGAAAAACCTTCAGAAATCTACAACTTCTTTATGACATGGTTATTTAGATGATAATCCAATGCACTTATGTAGGCAATAATGTTTGTATAAATTTAAAAAATCATAAATATATGCAACATTATTTCCTATTCATATTTTGGTTTTAATCATTTCTAATTTTTTTTTTTTTTTTTTTTTTTTTTTGCTTCTGACAAGAACTAGCTGATGTAACTGCCATAATCACTTATGACTCTAGTACTTTCTGATCCGTCTGGATCCATCATCACGGATAATTAACAAAACAGATGTCAGGATATTTATAGAAGTGTTTGTGTGTGTGTTTTCAGTAAATCACATTATTATATATATTATGCTATTCGCGTTTATTGGCATTTAAGAATGTTATCACTATTATTGAAATTTATATATATTTATAGGATAAGTATAGAGTAGCGTTCAAAAGTTAAGGAACGGTCGACTATTTTTTTTTATTGGCTTCTAACTTTATCTATGAAAAAGGAAAAAATATATTTGAATTTTTCAATGTTTAATAATGGTAGTTAAATAAAAAATAATTTAAAATTTTTTATTTTGAATACATATTAGATTTTTACATATAAATAAAATTTAATTAAATTTACACCTCTCCAGAGTTAGCACTGCATTATTCTTGTAGCACTTTTATCTCCAGTCGTCCTGAATTTTCCAAGAACACAATTAACAAGTCTTAAATTCTTGGACTATAGTAATTTACATCGGCAAATACCCTTCCATTTTGCTTCTTAATCTTGTTCTACTTAAGGCATATTCCCCTTCCCCCAAAGCTTTTTGCATTCTATTTTCATTTGACCAAATCGAAATGTATTTCTCTTTCCATATGAGAGCACTTGGACTTTTTGCCCTTTCAGACATTTTGCTGTATTTTGAAAACCAACCTTGCATTCATAGTTTTTGCTTTTTTCTTCTGGTTGTTTTGCAATTCACTTTTCACTTGTTGTATATTTTTCAGTGCTTATAGAGAATAGTGGATTTTGAATCAAAAGTATTTCAGATGTAAACATTATTACATGCTTATGTGTCATGTCAAAATTAGTATAAATTTTAAAAATTATGAAAAATGATTGAGTAGGAAAATAATTACAAATAAAAATAAAATTTATTGAGTTTATGGATTTATAGTTTTATCATGTTTTAACGTAGAAGAGTTCTCAAAATACAGGGGAGGTAACTGTGTTCGATTATTTTGCTAAAGCTCATTTATCTCCTTGGTTTTAAATTTAGCAATCCACCATTTCAAAATAAAAAATGTCTGACCGTTGCTGTTGATGATTTTGTTTGTAAAAATTGGATCTATCACATTTTCTATTGGATCATTTTTCGTAATTTTTAGAAATTATACTAATTTCAACATGACACATAAAGTATGTAATAATTTTTTTATTTGAAATGCATTTGTTTTAAAATTTCTTATTCTGCACAAAGACCATTTTTTTCTCCCAAATAAATTGGATAAGAATTACTTTTAATCATAAGATTTTAACATTCTTGTTATTCTTCAATCACATACTGTCCCATGAATTGAGCCCCATCCGTTAATCGTAACACATTATTAAGGATAGATTGCCATTGTAAAGATGATAAAAGATTTCTATTCTTAGCATTTAATCAGACTATGGTAGTTATCTAGGAGGTGGAACTATGAAAGACAGGCCACACCAACTTCGTAATTATTAAATGCTTTTATGGTAAGAGCTTGAGTTCCTTCAATGCTCAGCATGTGCACAATCCAATCAGCAATTCTAACAACTCTCATACTAAGAATGGTGATGGCTTGCATATATTTCACTGTTCTCACTAACCTGAAGACCTGTACATTGGTTATACAAGCAACGGACGCCCTAACATCATTTGTAGTGTGAATTGTAGGAAGTTCAAATAAAATAGATTTGAGGGAAGGGTCTCAAGTCCTGTCATTTTGTGAAGTGGTTGACAATAGCAGATTTTGCAAAATGCACACGCAGCTCTTCTAGAATGGGAGCCAACTTTGGATAGGTTAGATAAAGTTCATATTGGGCACTGTTAGGAATGTTAGTTTCATCTATATGGTCAGTTCATATAGTATATGCACTGACCATTAATGCAACCGAAGAAAAGGATCATGTTGACTATACACCATCGCCTGATTTCTTTTTTTGTAGCCAAGGATTGGAATGCTTGCACAGGACTGGTAGGTAAAAACACCAGGCATGTCTTCAGCTGCATTATTCTCAATACTAGATATAACAATCGCGATTGGCTAGTCAACTTTGTGATCACTAATCATTTTGTAATAACCAACATCTGCTCCAGCACCCAACCATAAACCCAATCAGATAGATTATATCTTGGTGCTTGTGCATTAAGTGAGCTCTGTCCTTGACTCCTGTGCTGCTTGTGGTTACTGGCAGTGAATTCAACTCTAACCATAAACACCTGTTCAGACAAGTCTTCGACTTTGACTTCAGGTAAGGCAAGTGACGAAACGAGCAAAGCAGATCAACATCATCAATTTGAGGTTGGATGCTGGTGTCCGATTCAGAGTAAAACTTCATAACTCGTTCTCTCTTCTGCAAACCAAAGGACAATATCAACATGACACAGAACGGCAGGTCCTTAAATCTGCTACCATTGACTTAGCACACAAGTACTTTGGTGTTACAAACCATCAGAAGTGAATGACAAGAGACTCTCCACCTCCCAGAGCAAAGTGTAGGAAGTGTGGGTGATGGATGTACCGTGTTACTCTGTCAATCTACGCTGATAGAAACATGTACTGTCAAGAGTTTGCAGAACAAACCAAGTGTGCAACAGCCTGTAGAGACTCCCATAAACTTTATCAGATGCTGAAGCAGGCAAACCAATAGGCAAAAAGTGTCAATGAAACACTTTGTTAGCATAACGGTGCAATTTGACAAGTTGTTTAATTACTCTATCCATGCGATAAATGTGGATTTGGCCCAAGCTGAGGAATATGGCTGCGGCACTGTGCTTCCTATGATGAATGAAGTGAGAGATGTGTTGCATAGTTAGCGAAATAAGTCATCTGATGAGTATGGGACACTGGTAAAATCTATAATGCTGTGCCTGAGGTGCTTGCCCCGTGGGTTTTACAAATCTTGAGGGCAATTTGCTGCTCTAAAACGTTCCCTTCTGATTGGAGCAAGGCATTGCTTCTCCCATTCTTAAAAAATAGCGACAGAAAAATTTGCTCAAATTACCAGAGAATAAGCCTGATTGATGTTGTTCTCCTGTTGTGTGATTTCAAAGTGTCCACAACTCATGTATGCACCCTTGTCAAGGCAGCCTTCAACTAGGCATGGGTTGTATCTATCAGATCTTCAACTTTCGGTACATCCTTGGAAATTGTAAGGTATTTCAGCAACCCACAATCCTCTGTTTCATTGACTTTGGAGCTGCCTTCGACTCCATTAATCGATGCTCTTTCTGGTGAATCCTGCAGGCAGGTAGTCTGTCAGCAAAACTTTTGAAGATTGTTGAAAACTTCTATCTGTCGATGAAGGCCCACATACAGATTTTTGGTGAAGCGTCAGACATTTGAGATAAGATGAGATATTTGACAAGGCTCTGCCCTCTCACCCACTCTTTTCAACTATATCCTCAACAAAGCCCTTCAAGGTCACAAGGAGATTGTGGTTGTGCAAAATGCGACATTGTTTGATCTTACTTACATAGCTGATATTGAATCAACTAGTGAAGAGGTACAAGCTATATTCAACCAAATACAGACTGTCACTAACATATTAGGGATGTACATCAAATGCCTCCAAAATAAAGGTCATGCATTCGCTGATTGACCAATGTACTTGACAGCCACTCATGCTGGAAGAAATTCATCTCGATAATGTGAATTTCTTTGTCTATCTTTGCTCTACTATCATGCCATTTGGTTGAGAGTGGATAGCAAATAAGAGTAGTACGCTCAACGCTTTTCCATCTCATCTGGTCTCTGTGGTACCGACAGGAAATGAACTTTGACACGAAGGGATGCATCTATTAGATGATGGTGAAGATCATTCTCTCTATGGCTACAAAACATGGCCCATCAGAGCAGCAGATCTACACAAACTGGAAGTAGTCAACAATAACTGCGTTTGCACCATTCTATCTTGTCGCCATAGAGATCGTATTCTGGTTTCTACTCTCCGCCAAAGACTAAACCTACACTCCCTACCATTTGTCCTTTTTCAAGTGGTTTAGACCTGCAGTTTGTCGACCAGAGGAAGAGTTCATTTGCAAGGTCCTCTTTCACCCCTCTCTGCATGGCTGGTAAAAACAAATATTGGTGGGCAACTGAAAACCTGGCGAACAATAATTAAGGCTGATCTGGCGCTACTATTGGGCCTACAAGTAGTTAGTCTCTATTCATGGAATCGAGTGGTTAGCCATATCCTGTGACCTGGCCCAAGATCAACAAATGTGATGATAGCTGCAACAAGTACAAGTAATCCATTGTATTCACTAGAATCTCTCAGATTCATTTTCATGTTCATAACGGACAAAATATTTGAATTATTTACAGTTGCATAATTCGAAATACCCTGAAATTCAAAATGTCGCTTTTATTTTCAGCATGTACATTTCCAAACATTTCTTCGAAAACGGTATTACTGAACTTTAGTAAAAATAATTTCCAAGCTCGTATCGCAGTGAATAGAGGTGTTTACTCTCTACAGTTCCAGGTGAGCATTGTCTGAAGATAGCGGTTTACATCTTATTCAAGAAGGCCAGAGAATTAGTTGGCTAAAATGTGGTGAGGCAACAACAATGGAAGGCAATAATAATTACTGGGAATAAATTACAAGACTTGCCATTTCTATCCTGTTGCAGTTAATTACTTTAAGAAGGCCAGAAGATGAGTTTTTTTTTTTACAGTGATCACCACTTATCAAGGCCCGGAAGCCACTCAGGGATAAGGGTTATTGCAAGTACATTACGTTAGTGTGGAGATTTGATGAAGTGTTTACTTAAGGGGGCGGTTCATTAGGAATTTGTTAACGTTGGTCTTGAAGACATCCAAGTTGTAGTCCGGTGGGAAGCAGGCAGCCGGAACAGAGTTCCACAGGCGTGCAGTTCTAAGAAAGAAGCTTTGTTCATGGAATCCGGTTTTGATTTAGGCACAGATATAGAGTGGGGGAAATTTTTCACAGTGGATTTAGCTAGACGGGTGTTTTTCGTGAAAGATTGGCGAGGGGGGACCAGAGATTGGAGTTCAGACGAGCACCTGCCATGGAAATAACAATAAAACAAGGATAGGCTCACAACGTCTCTTCTGTGGGAGAGAGGTTGCAGGGTAGAGAAAAGGGCATTCCCCACTAAGCCACGAAGTCTATTTTGTACTCTGTCAAAGCAGGATAGGCTGTTTTTAGCAGCTCCTGCCCAGATATGGCAACAGTATTCCATCCTTGGATGTACTTGGCTTTTATATAGATAGAGAATTGCATCAGTAGTGAGATATCTTCTGGAGCGGTAAAAGGATCCCACCATATTTCCAGCGACCTTGGCAACAGACTTGATGTACGTGTTCCATTTCAGATCAGGAGTAAAGGTCAAACCCAGAAGCTTGTCAAAACACGGGGCCTCACCCAGACGAGAGCCATCCATCAACATTGATGCCAGCTGGGGATCAGAGCGTTGATGATGTAAGGATAGGAGTTTGGTTTTGGATGCATTAAAGGTAACTAGCCACATCTTCCCCCACTGAACCACGCGCTCGAGATCAGAGGAGAGAGAATCAGAGAGAACTTTGTCATTTACAGCCTTTGATGTGTTGCTGTAGATGGTCGTGTCATCAGCATAGATGTCAACGAATGATTTAAGTATGTGTTTAGGGAGGTCATTGATGTAGATCAGGAAGAGAGTTGGGCCCAGGATTGACCCCTGAGGGACTCCAGCATTTATATTGCAGGCCTCCGATTTTTGTCCATCCACCACTACTCTTATGAGCCTATCGGAGAGAAATGATTTAATGATTGAGAAAACATTTCCAGTTATACCGTAGCTGGAAATCTTGTGAAGTAGACCCTTATGCCATACCTTGTCGAAGGCCTTTGATATGTCAAGAGCAATTGCCCTAGAAAGAAAGCCTTTGTAAAGAGATTCACTAATCCTGTGGGATATAACCGTCAGCACATCTGCGGTAGATCTTGCAGAGCGGAAACCATATTGTGTGTCACTCAGGTTATTCCTGCTGAGGTGGTTGACTATTTCTCTATTTAATATGGATTCCAGCAACTTATAACACACAGTAAACTTATTGGTCTGTACTGAGAGGGAGATGACTTATCACCTGAATTCTTAAATACAGGGCAAACTGATGAAGTCTTTCAGGGAGTCGGAAAACACTTCGCCTTAAGGCAGCGCTTAAATAGTTTGGTAATTATGGGAGCAAGTTCTGGTTGAAGCTTTTTTAACACTATAATTGGGATGCCATCAGGGCCAGTTGCTTTACTGGAATCTAGGTTCTTGATTAGCTTGGCGACCTCATGCACGGATATTTGTATGTTACCTAGCTTGTTCTGTGTTATAGGAGGAAATATGGGGAGTTGATGGCCTTCGTTGCATAGGGTAGAATTAGCTGCAAAGTTCTTTGCAAATAGTTTGGCCTTGTCTGACGCTGACGAGATGACCTCTGGTCCATTGATAATGGTTGGGATAGAACGCACACTTCTGTTCAGGATCCTATTTGTTATTTGCCAAAACTGGTGGGAACCAAGCCGCTGATCAGCTACCTTGGATTTAACAGACTGGGCATATAGCTCTCTTGCATTTTTTATTACTCTTTTACAGTGGTTGCTGGCAGTCCTGAAAGCAGCTTTAGTCTCAGTGCATCTATTACGTTGGTAGTTATGGAAAAAGTGATTTCTGTGCGCGATAGCAGCAGCACATTCTGGGGAGAACCATGGCTGGCTGTTAGGTTTTTGTTGGAATTTTTTAGATGGTATAAATTGGTCTATGCCTACAATTAACCATTTGGTCAGATCTGATACTATAGAGGACGTTTCCTTTTTAAACATGGAGTGCAGAGGTAATTAACGTAAGAGTTAATGGAAACATGGTGAAACAACAATGATGACGATGAGGATAACAGTTCAGCAAAAGAATAAATGTGCAAATTAAAAAGCCTAATCTTGAAAGGATTCCCCCCCCCAAAAAAAAACAAATAAAATAATTGTAGTTCTACCCGCTCTGTAAGTACATACCCTGACCAACCCGTCTAGCAGCAAGACCCTCATCTCATTACTCTAGAGGTCCCTAGCTGCCGGAAAATCTTCTATTCTATGTGCTAAACTTTGGAATTCCCTCCCTGCTTTCCTGACTGTACTAACATGCAGATATTTAAATGTTATGTGAATGGACTTCTCGCTCATCTCCTTACATAGTTCTGTGTAGATATGGTTTGAAATAGTAACCCCTTACATTCAAAGTTGCACTATGCTTTCTTTGGGATGAACAAGAGTAATAAAATGTTCAAACCTATTAAGAAAAGATTATTGCTTTGGGTGGGAGTAACATACCAATTAAAAGGATTTCCAGAAATTGTATTCTTGGAATTAACAGAAATTCATTTAAATCAGAAAATAATTATTAGGAAAGAGTAAGTAGGAGAAATACGCTACTTCTTTTGCAGGGTTACTCTACTTAGTCTTGATTATCACTATATAATGCTGAGTATTTAGCAAGGAAGCATCAAGTACCATTGTTTTTTATTCTTTCATATGACTCGACCAAGGATTGAACACTGGTCTCCTAACCGATTAATGAACACTTATGACAAATAGGCTGATTTAAAGTAAAGAGTATAGAATATAATGTTAGGAAATAAGAATACAAATGGTAGAAATGAACAATAACCTTTTGATTTTTAGATGGTAACTATTTCTGTATTTTCTGTTAAATACAAGATAAATAATATGAAATAGGCAAACATATTCAAACATTTACTTAAATCTACAAAACATTGTAATCCTGAAAAGAAAATTGACATCACTCTTTTTAACACTGCAATTCACAACAACTCTCAACTTTTTTTTTTTTTAAGTCATGTTCATCCCCCAACAAGGCATATTGCCACTTGGACGTAAAGGGCTATTATTTGGGATCATGTTACGAGGAGATAAGTGAGATGTCGATTTACATTCCATTTAAACTTCTGCATGTGAGAACAGTCAGGGAAACAGGTAACAGAGAGGGAATTCTAAAGTCTAGCAATCCGAGAGAGGAAACTTTTCGTGTAGAAGGCTTTCCAGCATCTAGGAACCTCTACAGTGAAGGGGTGGGATGCTGTTGCTTGTCGGGGTATGTACATTGAGAGGGTACATTTAATAGTTCTCAGGAATGTTAATTTGATAGATGGAATTTAAGCTAACCATAATATAAGCAAATATATGTGACAAAAACCCGGCAAGGATCTTTAGACTACGTGTAGTGATGATGTAATAAAAATATAGATTTTAAGATGTAGAGTAGTAGTTACAAGGGAGACCAGTTCGATATGTAATGTGTCAGCAGACAGATGGATTTTTTTATGACAGGACGCCCATGGAAGTCAGAAGGGGGCGACTTAGAAAAATGTAATCTTATACAAAGTGTGCCAACTCTGGAAAAGAATCCAGCAAGGAATAAAAATATCCAAATATAATTCTCATCTGAACGTTTTCACTTTCGGTTAGAAGCGCCATTAATTTCATGATGCATGGAAGGGACGCTTGGAAGAAACATTTGAGGTATGTTTTTGATGGTGTTCCAACCGACAACGATATCTATAAACTGTTAATTTATGTATGCATACATCAATACCCAACAGAGAATACACTAAACGAATTCCATATCAGAACGTTAATATGCATAAGTTAAAAATCATTATTAAAACATCTGTTAAACAGACACCTGTGTGTATATGTATGTATATATGTATGTATATATATATGATGATGATGATTGCAACGTCTTGTCAGACGAGTGCCACTCCCTCAGACATTTAAAATCCATGAGCCCAAATGTCTGAGGGAGTATCTATACAAATATGATGTTACAGAGTCTTAGCTTTGTACGACAGCTAAGTCTCTCTCTCGGTTCAAAATGTTGAAATCCAGCAACAAGCAAGAGCAAGATAGCCAGCAACAAATTAAACTGCAGATCAGCTTAATGCGGGTACTGGTCTTCCGCTTTATGGTTTTTTAAATCAGAGATTTGCTTCTCCTAGAAAGGTTGCTTTCACCACGGCTTACGGGAGCCCTCTCTACCCCAATACACA
Source organism: Euprymna scolopes (assembly GCF_053919585.1). NCBI lineage: Eukaryota > Metazoa > Mollusca > Cephalopoda > Sepiida > Sepiolidae > Euprymna > Euprymna scolopes. Next base: position 132,259,097 of record NC_136494.1, on the reverse strand, counting down.
TATACAAACACACAAATATACACGATGCTAGTTGGCCGTTGACCCAGAAAAAGAGTTCATTCGCCCTTTATATATATATATATATATATATATACACGCACACACAAGACAAACATATACGTTCATTATATAGCTACGCTGTTTATACCTCCCCCTGTTTACTAGATATAACCGTTTGGTACTGTTTCAAAACCCCTTTATCCCAGTTTTGATACCCCACTATCAAACACCACTCAGGCTGGAGGTCGTTTTCTAAGAATTTTGCCATTGCCCTAGACATGTGTACATTTGTTTTTCCTCATGCCTATTATAGTAAGTTGTATTATCGGTAAATATATTAATCTCAGACACAATGTTATCAGGGAGATCGCTTATGAATATCAGGAATAATAGAGGTCCAAGGATCGATTCGCCCCCCCGAGCCACACCCACATTGAGTATTATGCTGTTTAGATGTCCATCAAGAATAATCTGGAGTTTTATCTTATCTAAGAAGGATTTAATTATATTTAGCATTCGTCCAGCTATATTGTATGATTTAATTTTCATTAGGAGCCCTTCATGCTAGACTTTCAGACACCCTAGCTTCCTCTACCTTAACCAGTGCATGGTATATGCAGCCAGAGATTGTCTTTAAAATATCTGCAGTAGAATGGTATTATCTAAATCCATACTGTCGACCTGAGAGAAAATTAATTTTTGTGAGGTGATGGACTTGCTTGATTGATTAATGAATCAAAGATTTTAGCAAATATGGGGAAAGAGACTGAGAGGGCGATAACTGTGGGTCAGTTCTTTCGGCAAAATTCTTGTATATTAGTAAAACAGAGACAGTTTTCCAGCTATTAGAGAAGAAAAATTCCACAAGGCATTTGTTGTAGACTTTGGGAAGTACCAGGGCTAGCTCAACTTGTAATATGACCCACACGTTGTCCGAGACTTCGCCGCAAAGGAGTACACAAATAAAGCAGGAAAAAAAATAAAAATCCAACTCAGCATTTTTTTTTTAAAGTGCAAATAAAATGCATTTATTTGTGGTTCTTCCAAAACCATGCATTTCATTATTTTCCCAAAGTCTTTTTGCATGCGCTTTTTAAAAATCTGTCTCCACCACCTGATGTTGGTGCTAGTCAGTGCTTTCTCATCCTCATATTTACACGTCCATCTTCTCTAGCATGCAACTTGCTTCTCTCCTTGATCATGTACTGTGTTTTTCTCTCCTTTTCTTGTGATGCAAGCTCACACATACACTTGTGCCCGATATTATTCATACCCCTCGGATCTTTGAGATTTCTATAAGATAATTGCTCAAACCAGAAGGTAGACAATATTAAAAGGATTTCAAACAATAAATCAAGCATAAGCATTTAATTTAAACTCAACAAATAAATAAATTATGCAAGTTTGAAACATTATACAAAGAAAAACAATAATGGCACTAGTTCAAAATTATTCATACCTCTCTTACTAATAGTCAATAGCATGCCCTTTATTCTTAATAACTGCCTGTAACCGTTTTGGATATTTATCAACAAGGTTTTTACAAGCATCAACACTGATTTTTGACCATTCTTCAATGCAGTAGTTCTCCAAATCCCTCAAATTTCTAGGTTTCCGCTTTTTAACCTCAGTTTTCAATATGTGCCAGAGGTTTTCGATAGGGTTCAGGTCGGGACTCTGGCTAGGCCATTCCAAAACATTAATTTGATTATCCTCAACCCATTTCTTGACTATTTTGGCAGTATGTTTTGGATCATTATCCTGTTGAAGGACCCAGTTTGGTCCTAAATGGAGCTTCTCCGCATCCTGTCTAATGTTTTTCTGGAGTATCTCCAAATATCGCTCCTTCTTCATGGTTCCATCTATCTTGACCAAACTACCTGGACCACTAGCCGAAAAGGAGCCCCAAAACATTAGGCTACCACCACCATGTTTCACCGTGGGTATGGTGTTCTTTGGGTTGTATGCTTCTCCTTTCTTCCTCCAAACGTAAGAAGCATCCATATGGCCAAACAATTCAATTTTTGTTTCGTGAGTCCACAAAATACTTGAGAAAACGGACTCTGGAGAATTCACATGGTTCCTAGTAAACTTTAGACGTGCTGCAAGGTGTTTTCCGGTGTGCAATGGAGCCCTTCTTGGTCTTCTTCCTTTCAGACCATTTTCATGCAGAGTCCTTTGCAATGTTTGCCTTGATATTTTTATGCCAGAAGACTCCAGATTTTCTAAAGTTTCCTTAGTAGTGGTGGTTGGATTTGCATTAACACTTCTTACAATATTCCTGGTGGCTCTAGCAGACAGTTTCCTTTTCCTTCCTCTACCAATCAAGTTGTTTGTTGTGTGGTGGCTCTGGAATTTTTTGATGATGCTCTGTACTGTTGCTGTAGGGACCTCAAATTTCTTGGAAATTGACTTTTAACCTAAACCATCATTATGTGAATTCGCAATTTTATTCCTAAGATCATTACTAAGCTCTTTTTTCTTCCCCATTCTAATAATTTTTATTCTTTTATTGGTTTTCAGTTGATATCATTTTAATTTCTGAAAAATGCAAAAAATGAAATGAAATTAATCAAAGGTTGTATAAAAGCATTCAAAATAAGAATCAAACAGGAAACAAACAGTCAGAAACTAGATTAATACTGAAAAAATAAGGGGGTATGATTATTTTTGAACATTGCAGATTTTATAAATAGCTGTATATTTCTTTTATTACAAGTATCCCGAGATTTTAAAATGACGAAAATGATCAGAAGAGGTTTATTAAGAATATGTATCAATATGGACGTAAACAATAAATTCTAACAAAGTTACACCTAATAAACTCAATTTTCAAGGGGGGGTATGAATAATATCGGGCACAACTGTATATGCTACTCTGCCTACATGTTTTAACGGCTGCTGCTGTTAATATTTTGCTGCTGTTGATTTTCTCACATGCGTCCATACGCGCTTTGTTACAAGCTGACTATTTCTTGATTAGTATAGCAGAGATGTTTTCTCTCAGCTGTCAAACACTCGACTATTTGCCTTCCTCAATTCGTCCTTCTTAAAACAGTTATTTTGCTCATATACAAATTAAAGCGACCTATAAAAAAGAATAGATCTACACATCCAATTATTTTACTTTTTCCGATTTTGCCATCTGACAGGCCAAACAGATGCACTATGCTTGTGTGAATAGTTTCTTCCACTATGCATCTAGTTTTCTTAATAATTAATGTTACAGTACAATTAATTTTTTTTGATAAAACCTATTCCTTTTGATCATTTCGACGGTAACATTGTAACTTGAATTAATCATATTTCATAGCGTTGTAATAAAAAGAAAAAAAAAAGTATGCTTTTTTTTTTCTTTTTTTTTTTTGTATTCACTTCGTTTTAGCTGCATACGTGTTGGGAATGTTTTCTGTGTTTATGACAACTATTGCTTGTGTGTATTATCATTGTTTTGGGGAAATATGGTATATGTCAGGAAAAAAGATAAAGGGAAACCTTTAACACTTAACGATATATAGTTGGGCAGAGATTGGACAAAAAAAAAAGATGTAGAACATTTAAATATGTAAATTTTTTTTTTTTACGTAGGCATCACCACTTATCAAGGCCAAGAGGCCACTCGAGGATAAGGGTTAAAGAGTGTACAGTAGAAATTGGACAATATAGTAACCGTTAGTAATGGAGATTCAGTAAATTTGTTAACTTATATGGAACGGTTTATCAAAAACTTGTTTACGTTAGACTTGAAGACAACTATATTGTAGTCAGCTGGAAAGCAGAAAAACGGAAGACAATTCCATAGGCGTGCGGTTCTAAGAAAGAAGCTTTGCTCATGGAATCTACGCTTAGGTTTAGGCACAGAGTGGGGGAAACTAGTGATATTGTTTTCTGCTTGACGGGTGTTTCTTGTGAAAGTTTGGCAAGGGGGGACCATAGAATGGAGCTCAGCCGAGCACCTGCCATGAAAATAATGATAAAGCAAACTCGCAACATCTCTTCTGTGAGATAGAGGTTGCAGGGAAGAGAAAATGACATCCCCCACAAGGCTAAAAAGTCTATTTTGAACTCTATCAAAGCAGGATAAGTCCTTTCTAGCAGCTCCTGCCCAGATTTAGCAACAGTACTCTATCCTTGGACGTACCTGGCTCTTATATAGATAGAGAATTGCATTAGCAGTGACATATCTACTGGATTGATAGAAGGATCCATTTTTCCAGCGGCCTTGGCAATGGATTTAATGTATGTTCCATTTAAGATCAGGAGTAAAGGTGAAGCCCAGAAGCTTGTCAAAACATGAGGCCTCCCCAAGACGAGAGCCATTCATTTCAATTGATGCCAGATAGAGATCAGTGTTGATGATTTACAGATAAAAGCTTGGTTTTAGATGCATTAAAAGTAACAAGCCACCTCTTTCCCCATTGTACCATTTGCTCAAGACCAGAGGAGAGAGAACTTGGTCGTTTATGCTCTTTGATGTGCAACCATAGATGGTAGTGTCATCAGCATAAATATCTATGAATGATATAAGGATATAATTTGGAAGATCATTAATGTAGACCAGGAAGAGAGTTGGGCTAAGAATAGACCCGTGAGAGACTCCAGCATTAATACTGTGAGCTTCTGATTTCTGCCCATCAACCACTACTTTTATGAAATTATCAGAGAGAAATGATTTAATAATTGAAAAAACATTTCCAGCTATACCATAGCTGGAGGTCTTGTGAAGTAAACCTTTTTGACATACCCTATCAAAGGTCTTTGATATGTCAAGAGCAATTGCCCTAAAAAGGTAGCCTCCATAGAAAGATTCGTTAATCCTATGAGATATAACTGTAAGCACATCTGCTGTAGATCTAGCAGAACAGAAACCATATTGAGTGTCACTAAGAAGGTTATTTTTGCTGAGATGGTTGATTACTTCTGTACTTAACATATATTCCAGCAGCTTACTCATGACGCACAGGACTTATTGGCCTGTACTGTGAGGGAGATGAGTGATCACCTGAATTCGTAAATACAGGGTATACTGATGAGATTTTCCAGGGTGATGGGAAGCAATTCTCCTTAAGACAACGTTTAAACAGTTTTGTAAGGATGGGCGCAAGTTCTGGTTGAAGTCTTTTGAGTACTATAATTTGAATACCGTCAGGTCGGTTGCTTTACTGGAATCAAGGTTTTTGATTAGCTTGGCAATATCACGTACAGATATTTGTATATCACATAGCATGTTTTCTGATACAGGAGGAAATACTGGAGGTTGGCAGCCTTGGTCGCAAAGGTTAGAATTAGCTGCAAAGTTCTTGGCAAAGAGCTTGGCAATTACCTCAGGTCCATTTATGAGAGTTGGGATAGAGCACATGCTTCTGTTCAGTATTCTGTTTGCTATTTGCCAAAACTGGTGGGAACCAAGCCGCTGCTCAGCTACTTTGGACTTGAAGGACTGAGCATACAACTCTCTTGCGTTCTTTATTACTTTTTTACAGTGGTTGCTGGCAGTTCTGAAAGCGGCTTTAGTCTCAGTACATCTATTACGTTGGAAGCAATGGAAAAAGTGATTTCTATGCGCAATGGCAGCAGCACATTCCGGAGAGAACCACAGCTGGCTGTTAGGTTTTTGCTGGAATTTTTTCGAGGGTATGAAACGGTCTCTACCTATAATTAACCATTCTGTCAGGTCTGATACTATAGAGGACACATCCTTTTTAAACATGGAACGCAGAGGTAGATCTGATATAAATGTGCGGAAGCTATCCCAGTCAGCCATAGAGTATCGATATACTGTACGATGGAGAGGTACATCTGGGGACTTTATTACATTTAATTTTTATCTCAACTGATACAACTGAGTGGTCGGAAGATCCAAGTGGAAACAGAACAGAAGCTGAACACAATTCAGGGCAAGTTGTGAGAAAGAGGTCTAGAAGACTTGTGTACTGGCAATCAGTATCGGGAACACGGGTGGGTTCGTGAACAGTCTGAGTGAGGTCATAAGCAATGGAGAAACCATGGCAGAACCTCCCTCATCATCGGTCTTGTGTGAGTGAGTTAACCATTCCACATTGTGAACATCATTGAAGTCTCCACAGACATGAATATTAGCTGAAATTGCACCAAGTTAATATTATAAGCAGAGTTGATGTTGCTTAAGTTTTAAAATTGAATAATTGAATATAAAAACGTACTGCTTTCATTTTGTGTGTTTTTATTATATTTTTATACATAATTTTTATTTTTTGTTATTGTGTTTGTATATGTAGATTTCTTTAGTTTTATTTGAGTACATTTTGTTTTTAAGATAGAAAAGTGAAAGATGTCATAAAGAAAAAGTATAGCTGGAAAATGTTTTTTGACAATGGCGATAAATTTGGTTATAACTAGGGCTATGACAACGGCATATTTTTTTTAATTGTTTTTACTCTCGAGTATATATCTGACACAATTAGACACAATTAATCAACCGAGGATCACATCACATCACATCAATCTACATAAAAACATAAGATATCAATGGATAGATATCTGAGAATCAAAACAAGGAAAAGAATATGCTATTATCATGTCCCTAGTTATAACTAAGGACACACACACGTGCAAGGGTCGTTTCAAAAATAAAGTCTCCCTTTTTGTTTTTTTAAACTAGAAACTTAAAATGTTGAAGACCTATGAAGACTCGAGTGGTGCCATTAAAACGAGCAGTCTTTCGTGCTCCAGAATTTATTTTTCTATATATTCTCAATGCACTTTTGTCAGCATCTTATGATGCCTCTAACAAGTCTAGAGTACGTTTTATCATTCACATCTCTGTCACCACTTTGAAGTAAACGAACCCATCTCCTAAATGTGCTGACATGTTGTAAAAAGGCAGTAATTAACGTATATATGTTAAAAATGCAGAGTTGAATTTTATCTCATATATTCTTTTTATAAATGCCAAGTGCAAACAAGACCTGAACTAATGTTGCCCTCTCTCCTTGGCCCAAATCGTATATACTGATCTTTTTTTTTTTTTTTTCAATAGAAATCGCTCCAGACTAGACATGTAGCCACTATATGTAAGGAGCCTAAAAAATCAAATCCTACTATATTAATGTAAAAAAAATAACTACCCAACTATGTGTTAGATATATTTCAACTCGGAAAACAATTTTTCCTCCTTTGTCAGAAACATCGCTCATGAAATCAAAGGACAAAATAAGGGAAGTGAGAGTTACGAAGTTGCCGAAAGTAAACCCAAGAATCTTGGATAATATAATTTCAGAATATAAGATTCAGTGTCTATCTCGAAAAATTAGAAGTTTATGAACAGATAGGAATTAAAAACAAATAAGAACAAATAGATAGGAATTAAAACTTTGTCGATAACATTAATCTAAAAAAAATATTCATTAAATATTGCTATTGATTTGTTTTAATTAACATTTCAATATGCCTTTCCTATAATTAAACGTCAAAATTTCTTTACTGAGTAATTGAATCCAATTATTTGCATTCTCAAGAATTTTAATATTTTTTTCTTTTTTTTTTCTTGGTTATTTATTCAGTTTTAATTTTTTTTACTGACTTAGAAAATAAAAGTTACAAAAGAATGAAGATAAGGATTACATTGCATTTGAATTTCTCCTGTTGCTGTTAATTCTGTTTTGTATACGAACCCAATTCTCTCTTTATATGGTTTCCTTCTACTGTCATAAAAGATTAAAACAATTTTGTCGATTCTACAAACTTAAAGTGAATACAACACATCTTGATTTAATGTGAAAATTTCTAAGTTTAAGATTTGAACTTGCTTTCGGATTATCTCTGAAGACAGTTAAAAAGATAAAAACACAAGTTTTAATATGGCTTTATTTGGTCAGTTTTGAAATTTACTGTTGCGTATGTGGATTAATTATTATACAAGTAGTACGTATCTGGTGTTGTCTGGGAGTCTTTACTTTCATTTTTGTTTCGTTCTTTCCCCCTTTAACTATGTTTCTTTTTGTTGCCAGATACTGTTAACAAAAAGGATATTGAAAGGTAAATTTAATTGTTATGGTATCCTTAGGTCATTAAATTATTAATTGAATCATTTTATAAAACTATAACTAATTTATAACGGTAATTTTATTTTAATCTCCAAAAATCATTACGTGCAAATAGATTCTATAATTTTTAATGTACCTTTATTCATGAGGATATGCTAAGTATTTTAAAACCAGAAATAATTTTCTATTCAGCAGTTTAAATGCTTCAAAATTCCTTTAACGTTTCAAAGAGTCATAATTGATTCTGCTGGTTCAATTGTTAGAAAAATATTTTTTAAAATTGTGTTTTTTGCCCATTTATTTTTGTTAAAATTATTTTTTTTGAGAGTCACCATTTTTAAGACCCCAAATAACTATAGGACAAGAATTAATGGGATCAATAGATTGAGTTTTGAATTTTGCTGAATATTGTGAGGATTGAAAATCTCTACAGATCACCCTCTCAAGATAAGAGCCGACTCAGAAAAATAAACTCTCTCTCTTTTGTCAGAAACATTGCTCAGGAGAGAAGTAAGAGTTATGAGGTTGCCAAAAGTAAACCCAAGTTGACTTTCTACTTTCCATCAGTATTGACGGCCGTTGGCTCTGATGGATAACTTCGCTTCTGTTCATTGTAGACATTCCTTGCTTGATTCATATTGTAGTCAATGAAATCTAAGAGCATATATGATCTTTAATTTTAACCTTGAAAGATTTGGTCGTGGTCGACATTTTAACGAAATTTTAATTGCCGATTTTATGCATGGCTCTGATGCATATTTGATAACAATAACCAGCATGCAAAATTTCAGCTTCATCAGATAAATAGCTTTTTAGTGATCAATGTTTCTATGACATAATTTAAGGAATACTTTATACAATATGGAGAAATAAGACCCAGATAAAACTTTGGTACATCTTTACGTTGTTAAACAAAGTTATGTAGTTTAACAATTGACTTATGTTTTTGTTTGTATTTACAACAAGTAACCCACAGAATAACTGGAATGTAAACGCGCGTTTCACCGTGGCCTTCATTATAAAGATGGCCGGCCAGCTGAAAAAATGACGTCATCGCCGAGGTCCCAACAAGCAAGATATGTGGATTGTGGAACTCTTAGACTGTCAATAATGAACAGTAATTTTTACAGACAGCGTTACAAAACTTCAAAATTGGATTAAAATAAAGAAAGAACACGATGATTTATACTGAAACTCATCTAATATTAATAATAAAAAAATTAAAAAAACACAAGTTGTTTGTTTAAGTATTATAAGCAATTGAATATTTCGTTGTATTATAGATTTTAAAGATTAGAATGCGTTCTTTAATTACTTATAAATTACATTTTAAAAAAGTGAAGGAACACGATTTGATTTGAAATAAACTTGAAGTTTATTTAATATAATTAAATGAAAATTATGCATGTAAGATTATGAATATTTGAAGCAGAACACAAGCAAAACATTTGATATGAGTTAAGACAATAAACAAATATTAAAATTAAACTATTTTTTTAATCAAAATGAACAATATTTTTTTAATCAAAATGAACAATATTTTTTTAATCAAAATGAACAATATTTTTTAAATCAAAATGAACAATATTTTTTAAATCAAAATGAATTTTTTTTTAATCAAAATGAATTTTTTTTAATCAAAATGAACAATATTTTTTAAAATCAAAATGAATATTTTTTAATCAAAATGAACCACAATATTTTTAAATGCAAATGAACCACAATATTTTTTCAAAAACAATATTTTTAATAAATTCATGAAATATTGCACAGTAAAAAAATAATTAACCTAAAGAAAAAATCATGTTTCTTATTTAAGATTATTTCGCCACATAACAAAAATAACATGCAAAATCATTTTTTTATATCCATATTTTCAGTTTGTTAAAATACGTGGGTTTGTATTACTGTACACATAGATTCGAAAAAGTTGTCAAAAAACAAATATATAACAAATAAATGTTATCAAAGGCAAGATAAATTACTTTTCTACCAAACTGGATATATTTTTCGTGTTTTTATTCAATGTAACATGTTTATTCAGCTCGAAAAACATAGTGTTTACCGATGTATTCGGAAATTCCAGATGGCTTCTGATTCTCTCTTTAACACGGTAAGTTTGGGAAAAGGTGTTATAAATACAAAACCGGATAAAATACTGTTAAAAACTCGCTCAATATATGTTACCGTGACATAGGTTGACATATATTCGGCGGGTTTTTAATAGTATTTTGTATAGTTTTTTATTTATAACACCTTATCCCCAACTTACCGTGTTAAAGAGAGAATCAGACGCTATCTTGAATTTTCGAATACATCGGTAAACACTGTATGTTTTTCGAGCTGAATAAACATGTTACATTGAATAAAAACACGAAAAATATTTGGTAAAAAAGTAACTTATCATTTATTTGTTATATATTTGTTTTTTGACAACTTTTTCGAATCTATGTGTACGGTAATACAAACCCGATTAAATGAAATGAACTGTAAGACCATGAGTGAACGCGCGTATTTTTTTTAGTTTAGTTTCATATATGTATATATATATATATATGTATATAAAAATAAGTATTTTTAAATTTTATCTTTCTAGCTTTAAAAAAAAGTTTAAAAATTTTATCAGCCGGCATAATTTATTTTTAAATATTGTAAAATTTCAGGAAAATTAATTTTTGCTAGATTTTTAAAACATGTGTGTCAACAGCTTAAAAAAATCGTCTCTTCAAAAGAACGTGTTTTAAAGAGTCGATGTTGTCTCGCATTTTCATTAGTTTTGTATGCTGTAAAATTTTTTTTTTAATATTAGCAATTTATTTGAAGCTTCTTCTTTTGAATGGTAAAAAACTTAGGATAATAATATTGAATTAAATTATAGTTACATCGTGTTAAATGCAGGGAGGGGAGAACGTTAAAACTTACTTTGCTGAATGGAGATGGTGTAAAATCTTTTTTTTTTTTACTGCATTATGATTCTTTATCTTTCGGAAATGAAAATACTGTCACTTTTTGGTCCTTTACGATAATTTTCTCGGCAATTTGGAACGATGCACCGTGAAGGCATTTTAATAAAAAAAGAAATATTACACTGACTTCAAGACGTTACGAGTTACAAGTGACTACCGGTGACTAGCAACTAAGGGACTATCCGTGATGACGTCAGCAGATTAAATTATTTTTGCCCACCGGCCATCTTGTCTTTTAAGACGGTCTTGGTTTCACCCAATGGAAAAATGCCAATACATATTTTTTAAGCAACTAAGAACTCAAACTGGTGTTCCTCGTATATTCCCTGATGTATCCGCAGTGGTGTTAAGTGGTTGTAGGTGGAGTATGAATCGAATAGAGAGAAAAGAATTTACAACTTCCATTGATTCCAACCGATTGTGGCCGTGAACTCTCATTGGAAAAAATATAGAAATGTATGAATATCAAGGAACTGTAAGGGTAGTAGGCCTATAGCACACCTCAGATCCTGTGCTGAAGTGTGGGGACATTACATTTGAATGTAATGTTGTGATTTTTAACCCTATTAAGGTCAAAATCACATGGGAAAAAATGAGTTCATTTTATTATATAGAGATGAATGCATATGAAGGTTAAAACGATTATAATTGAATTCATATTTGGATTCTTCAGACTACTGTTCTCATCTTCAATGTTATTTTTCACAACGTTTCCACTGATGTAACCTATCTTCTTCAAGTGTATCTTATCGAATTCGGGAATCTGCAGAAAATTTCGAATGGTATCCTTTATTTAATCCACAGGAGTAACATGCTTTCGTTTCGGAAGCCAGTACTGGGTAGAAATTCTAAGTAATTTTCAATTGTATGTTAAGTATTGCTGCAATGACGATTGAACATTCAACTTTCAGAAAAGTATAACTTGCAACTGAATTTTGCAAAGTACTCTATCCTGTGGTCCACCTGAAAAAGTTTGGTGGTTACATCAACCGAAACGTTGTGCAAATGACAATAAAGATAAGAAAGTAATTTGAAGAATACAAATAATATGAATAAATTCTCATCTAAAAAAATTCAGAAACGTAAATAGAATTTAGGCTCAATCTGCTTCATCTAATTGGATCATCTTTCTATTCCTGTGTACTGAAATATCTCTCAGCACAAACCGTCTTCTGGCCGGTTGCAATAAAGATCCATTTTCTTTGACAATAGATATTTATGTGATAGTATATGACCTTGAATAATTATAATAGTATTTTTATTGATTACAAATGAGTTAATTTAGTTGAAAGTTCTCCATAAATTGTTTTGTACTCGCATTTCAGAATCGATTGAGACACTTTAAAACTATTGGAAAAGGCCGGAAACATTTTCATAAACTATTTAAATACGATTTCGTTTATTTAACTCAAAGAGTCATAAAGCAAACAAAACCTTTTCACTGTACTTACTCGCCTAAAATGGATGGCTATAATATAGCGTGATTCCCCCCCCCCCATTTTTCATTTGACCAGTTTAGGGAAAGTTAACATGATTAAGAATGTTAAAAGAAATAGAATTCCAAAAATATTTCTAAAAAAAATGGACAATGTATTCAAACGCATTTATAATTATGACATTAATCATGACTGCTGTAGGCTCTGATTAAAGTCTAGCATCGGTGCTCATCTTTGGTACTGTCTCTTGTTTCATTTCGAATGGGCGAATACTTAAGAGATAAGACTTGTGATAACTTTCAATTGAAAGTATTGTCCTCCCCCAACATCAATCCAACCTTGTGACACTCTATACTTTGGCTGTGGGGTGGGGGTCTTTAATACTAACATCATTGCTACTGAGAATATTAATCATAACAATGTACGAATTAATATTACCAAACTAGACTTTAACTTGTTAAAAAACGCAAAAGTCATGGCCCGTTGACTTCAAACGGTTGTTTATGCCAAATTGATGGTTGAATATAATTAAATTTGTGCTTTTTTTTTTTTTTTTTGCATTAAATACTAATCTCTATAAATCCATAACTCTACATCGAACGGATACTATAATACTTCGTTCGTTGCACCTTATAACAAAGGTCCATATAAAATTTCAGCGAGATCGGCTCATTAGTTTCCGAGAAGAAACGGAACAGACAGACTAAGAGAAATATAATGCAAATGAAAGGAAATGGTTAGTTCACATTAGAGTATTGTTAGTAACATTCCATTCCATTGTATTGTATTGAGTATTGTTAGTAACATTTCCTTCTTTTTAACGAGGATCGTCCATGAATTTTAATATTTTTTAAGAAAAAGTTTTTTTCATTATGAAACGGAGTTAAAAATAATTGCATGCATTGTGAGGTTATTTTCTTTATCATTTTGACATAATAGCTAACCGATATTCATTTTCCGTAGCAAATAGAAATATTAAGTGCTTCAGTTTTCTTTCATGGTATCAGTTTTTATCTAGGTTAAGGATTCATAATTTCTGAGAAATTGGTGTTCAAATGGCCATTTTGTTTGTTTTATTTTGTTTTTTAAAAAGGAATTATAATAGGGTTTGCAAGCAGATGTTAATTTGTGTAGATTTTTCGATGACTTAATTTGTGGATAAAATGATTTTCTAAAGAATTGCAAATTGCGAAAAACGCATTTAAAACCAAACCAAAAGACAAAAAAAATACATTAAAGTGAAATGGATGTTAACTCTTTCAACTTGTAATAAATTTCATAAGCTTTTCTGTCATTGAAATTATTCACTAAAAATATTTTTCAGGTTAAAATAAGATTACCTTTTAATATGCAAAGAAGGATAATTCACCCTCTCCAAACATGAACAAAGATAAAATAGCAGTCAGTCAATTTGTCTGATAAAAGCCCAGTGATTGGCTGGTGAAAATAGGAGCGGGAATAACAAAGAATTTGATTTGTTAGTGTGCAAACGTAATAACACGTGTGCATATATAATATATATATATATATATATATATATATATATATATATTAAACACAGTAATTTCAATTTCATGCATTAACTTAATAAGTTCTTTCGAGGATGAAAAAAGGAAAATTCTGTGTAGCTAAATTGCTATAGTTATTTTCATAACTTACTATATATTGTTACAAACCGTACTTCATTAGAGTTGATGGAGCGCGGTTTTATTCAAAAAAGATACTTTTAATATGAATTAGACTAATTGAAATAAGTGAATTCGCGACCCTAACAAGCGTCAATTTATCGTGGTCATTCCTCATAAATGGAAAATAAACACCCTCTAGTTCTCACGGGTAAATATCACTTAATTTTTCCCCCAATCTTTATTTTGTATTTGCCTAAAACTCTTTTTCAGCTTTGCAGTTTCACTTTAAACGTTACATATTTTTTTAAACATATTTATATATAAGTTTGAAATGCATGTTTAATTTTAAGCATTAGTATCTTTTGAAAACAATGTCTGCATATGAAGAAAGATCAACAGCGCCCTAAAAAAAAAAAAGGAAAAGAAACTGAGCGACCCAAAGAACACCCTAACCCCTAAATCAGCACCGCCCATGCTCTCCTTAATAGATTTGTATCTCCATATCACAAACTCCATTCGATCGGGGCCAGTGCGACCATCATGGTGTAGCCTTGAATGTCAAAGACTTAAGTTAAGCTAAGTAAACTTTTATCCAGTCGTTTTGCATGAAACTATTGACTAACTCTAACACTATTCTTCTTTTATTTCTTTGTCTTTATCAATTGAATTATCTTTTACATTTTCAGATATATTGTAATGATTATGTTTTTCACTTATTTAAAAAAAGAATTACAAAAAACGGAATAGTCTATTCACCATGCTTAAATTATAATATCACTTTTATCTATATTAAGATACTTATTTATTATCTTACCAGCCATGCAAGTGCACTGATAAACCTGGTCTTGAACCACGGTGCATAGCTAACCCATTTTAGGGGGATTGATCCGTAAATCTTGCCAGGTTACTCATCTGGGAGAGTGAAGGCTCTGATGTAAAATGTATCTTTTTTTTTTTTTTTTTTTTTTAAATGACATTGCGTTGAAACACTGGGGAAGGAAGACCTCCTGGGTCATCATTGACAACCCTTTTAGAGGTGGTGACAATTCCTCAGTTTGTAGGCTCTGCCTATCGCTCAGCTTCTATACTTATCTTTTGTCTATTAACCGGGTGCAGTTACAATATATGGGATTCACTTGAGACAGTCAGTGACTGGCCTTGATCACTGACTAAGACGATGAACCCCAACTCCCCATTTTCTCTCACAAACAGAGCAAATGACTTTGCTTGCATGCTACTTATGTTCACTTGACTGGTTTAGATTATTATTGTAAAGTTGTTGAATAATGCACTTAAACTTAATGTCCTATCTTTATTTCCCGCTTAGATATATTATTAAATAAATTAAAATATAAATTTCCATAAATTCAAAAAAAGACCCCTCCATGCTGAGATGAAGTACTGACTACAGGTTAAAAACAAATAAAAACCTAACTCAACACCACGTGTAGTCGAAGCTTTTACTTTTAATTACTTAAGTTATTGCTTATTCACCAAAACATGTTTTCCTGCTCTTTTTGCTCTTTGCTGAAGAGTTCCGAACTTCTCTGTGAATTCTATTTATAATCCTTCTTGTGACGCCATATCCGACATCACATCTGCCCCTTCCTTTGTATTCCGATTGCTTTCCTCATGCTCTGAACTGCTGCTTGCACATCTCCATGGTTTTCTTATGTGGTGTCTTACTCGTCTGAGGGCGATTGAGAGATCCGTTTTTTTTTTTTTGTTTCTTTTTCATCGCTTTTTTGCTCATGTTCCTTCTCTTGTCTTCTCAGGTCGTTGCTTAAAGGATGACCTCTAGTTGTTGACGGGTACAGTTTTGAGGATTCTTTTCAGTTGCAATGTGTGTCTTAAGATTAGTTTGTCGCCTTGCTTTATACTTGCGGAGTCCCCTCTGCATTGTTCTACTGTCCATAGTATTGAGTGGTATACTGGAGTTAGTTTATTATATCTGTTTTGTTTAAGGAGTACTATAACTCTGGGTTCAATGTTAGACTGTTCAGCTTTGTTTTTGATCTGGGCAATCCTTCAATTTGCCTTTTACTTTTTTGTCTTTTTGCCGAGCTGTTGTCCAAGCCTTTCCGGCGTCTTTTGCAGTCCTGATAGGTTGATGTTCACTTCCCTACTCAAGAGGAGCTTTGCGGGCGTTTCACCCGTCATGCCATGGGGGCTATTTCAGTAATACATTAGGAACTTTCCCAGATGTTTTCTCCAGTCTTTTCCTTCCGTATTCGTTGCTCGAATAGCTTTCAACAAAGTTCCAAAGAATCGATCGATTTCCTCATTAGCTTGAGGATGATAAGGGGTTATCATTCGGTGTTGGATACCCTATTCTTTACAGAATTGCTTAAATTCCGAGGATATGAACTGGGGCCCAATTATCTGAAACAATGGCTGCTGGGATGCCATGTGTATAGAAACAGTTTTGGATTGTCAATATAATTATATTGGCCCTAGTGTATTTTGTAACAAATGCTTCAGGCCATCTTGAGACTGCATCCACCATTCCAATTACGTAATCCCCGCTGGGAAAGGCCCACATATGTCAACATGAATTTCCCAAAGGCTTTTCATTTCGCCCATATGAATTGAACAATGGTTCCTCTTAGGGTCTAAGGTTGTGCATGGAATACATTGGCTTATGATGGCCTCTGTCCTCCTCTATATTAGGCCACCATACTTTAGTTCTAAGCAGTGCTTTGGTTTTCATTATACCCAGGTGTGTTTCATGTGCCAACTTCAAGTTTCTCTTCCATAGGTTTTCAGGTATGATGATTCTGGCTCTATGCATAACTAGGCCCTGTTTGGTTGTCAATTCATTCTTCACATGTTTATAAGGTTTTGTTAATTTACTGTTTTCCACTACTATGATAGTTGGATCCTGTTGAGATTCATTCATTATATAAAAAGCATTCATTATATAGATAAAGCAATAGATTTAGGGATGCTATTTGCCATAACGGTGTTGATAAACCCTTCAGCAATCTCTTCTTCAGATGAGACTGTCTTTTGATACCTAATTGGTTGCCGAGAGAGTATGTCTACTGGATTATTTCTACCATTAATGTTTTATGATGATCCAGTGCAAAATTTGTGCAGAGAGGTTATCCTTGGTATTGAAAATAGTCATTAAGGCTTGATGGTCGGTCATAATAAGAACATTTTTCTCATACAGATAAGAATGAAATTTTTTGCAAGCCCATACGATTGATAGGGCTTCTTTTTCTAGTTAGTTTCTCCGTTAGGGTTCTCGACGAGTAGCTGATGGAGGTGAGTATGCTTTTTTGTTTTGGCAGAGTATCGCTCCTAGTCTTACGGGATTAACTAACCAACAATCACGAGGTTGTCTCCTCAGCAACCGACAAGGCTAACATGCTTGCCAGTCGGTTTGCCTCAAACTCCACACTGGACCCTTCCAACCACCCCCTACCTGACTTTCCTATGCAGACAGACGCCACACTAGACGATCTGAAAATCACCCTTGCTCAGGTGCATGCTATCATAAAAAACCTTGACACTTCAAAAGCATGTGGACCCGATCTTATCCCAGCTGTGCTATTAAAAAAGTGCTCAGCCGAAGTAGCTCCAGTTCTCTCCAAACTCTACAACAAATGCCTTAATGAAGCTTGCTTTCCGGGCTGTTGGAAAACTGCTTCTGTTGTACCAGTATTCAAGAACTCTGGCGAAAGGACTGACCCATCAAATTATCGCCCCATTAGCCTCCTCCCACTTTTTGCAAAAATATTTGAGACCTTAATTAACCATGCTCTAGTCCATCACCTTACAGATGCTAAACGTCTGACTGACAAACAATATTGATTTAGACAAGCCCGTTCCACGGCAGACATCCTAACTGTAATCTCTGAACGTATATACCATTCACTGGACAAAGCGGAGGAGGGCAGAGCAGTAGCTCTAGATATATCTAAGGCTTTTGACAGGGTATGGCATGAGGGTCTCCTCAGGAAAATTAGATCATACGGTATCACTGGTAGAATACTTAACATAATTAAATCCTTCTTAGATAAGAGAAAAATCCAGATTGTCCTCGACGGTCGTACATCTAAACAATATGATATAAATGCGGGAGTGCCCCAGGGTTCTATCCTTGGAGCTCTATTGTTCCTGATATTCATAAATGACCTCCCCGACAAAATTGCCTCTGAGATGGGTATATATGCTGATGACACTACACTCTATGGCAGGCACGACAGGAAGACGAATGAACACATTTCTAAAGAAATGGCAGAAACACTTGAGGAAGATCTCCAATCTGTGGTGGAATGGGGACAAAAGTGGTTGGTCGCGTTCAATGCTGCCAAGACTAAACTAGTTTCATTCAATAATTACAAGAAATCCTCTCTACCAACTATAGCAATGGCCAACGACTCTTTATCTGAGAGTACATCTTTCAAACTCCTTGGCCTAACGTTCACAGGAAACATGAGTTGGAACAATTACATTGAAGGCATTGCCAGGGCCGCTGCAAGAAAGGTGGGCTCTCTCTACTGTGCTAGACAACTACTAACACCCGAAAGTATCCTGTACCTCTATAAATCAACCATTCGCCCATGTATGGAGTATTGCTGTCACATCTGGGCTGGTGCATCTGCTACTAGTCTCTCGCTCCTTGACAAGGTTCAAAAGAGAGTCGCAAACCGGATGGGCCCTGAACTGGCATCTAAGCTTCAGTCTCTGTCCCATCGACAAAATGTTGCATCCCTCTGCCTTTTCTACAAGTATTTTAGTGGTGAATGCTCTGACGAACTGCAATCACTTGTGCCCCCACGACGTGATCACCCTCGACAAACCCGACAGGCTGCTAAATCCCACCCCCACATTGTAGAGATCCCTAGATGTAAAAGATCTTTTTACTCCAATAGTTTCTTCCCCAGAACCGCTAGACTCTGGAATTCCATTCCAGGTCCCTGCTTCCCCAACAGTACTGATGTGCAGAAGTTCAAGTGTAACGTGAACCAACATCTTGCTGCCCAAATCCCTACATAGTACCCCAGTAGTTGTTGCCCCTGATAGTAGCCCCCTACACCAAAGTGGCAATTTGCCTTGTTTGGGGTGAAAATGTAATAAAAAAAACAACAAAAAAAAACTAAGACTGATGTTTCAAGCTTGGGATCAAAATGCATGATGGACAAAGAAAGAGGAAGCAAGCTTCCTCTTTCTTTGTCCATCACCATTCCGTGTTTGCCTGCATCAACTTTTTTAATGGTTCACTGTCGCCAGTCAGGGAATAAACTTTCCAAGGTAATTTATTAGACTCAAAAAGCTTTGTATATCCTGGACATTTTTAGGTTTTTAAAATTATTTTATTGCTTTTATCTTAGTCCGTTGGTCTGATCCCCGTGTTGGACACGATAAACCCGTGGAACTCTATTTCTTCACTATGGAATATGCTTTTGTGCTGTACGATTGTAAGGTTGTTTTCTCTCAATGTCTGCAACACTATATCTAGGGTCTTATGTTCTTTTGTGTCTTTGCCCCAGATTAGAATATCATCAGCCCCATGACAGCAGTTTGGGATTTTCTGCAGTATTTATTGAAGCAATCGCTGCCCTTCTTCGGCTGCAGATGTAATGCCCATAACCAGCACCTTGTACCTGTAGATCCCGGATTTGCATGAAAAGCTAGTGATGTCCCGAGACTCTGGATTCAGTTCAGTTGGTGATAGTAGGAGTTTAGATCGATTTTTGAGAAAATGTTTGCATTATCGATTTCACTCAGTAGCTGTTTAACTGTTGGTATTTGATAGCGAGTGCATTTCACTGCTTTGTTTGCCAAGCGTAGGTCGGCACATATTCTAATTTCCCCGTTTTGGCACTGCTACTAAAGGCGAGACCCATGGAGTGGGTCCTTCCACTCGTTCAATAATATCATTCTCTAGCATTTCCCTGATTTTTCGCTTTACTGCTTGTTGGATATGAAATGGTGTCCATCTTGGTAGTTGTGCTACTGGTGTAACATTGTCATCTGTTCTTGGTGGTTGTGCTACTGTGTAACGTCATCTGTTAGAAGTTTTTCATTCCTTCTAATCTGTCTAGTGAGGGTAAGTGCTGCTTGAGAATTTCTTTTGTTGATTTTGAGATATTATTTTTAGTAGTTGCTTTCACCTGTTGGGTGCTAATACACCCTAATTCGATGCTAGCCCATTTACTTAATATGTTATCCCCTTGGTATGCCTTTGTAATAAATATTTTGTGGGCTATTCTTTTGGGGCTATTTGTTAGTGTTGCAAAAAAATTCTCCCTTTAGTGGTATTGGAATATTTCTATAGGCTTTTGGTGTACAGCTTGTTTCCTTTAATGTTAATTTTGGCCTTAATTTAATGATTCCTTTAAATGTTTTGCTGTTGATGAGGTTGATGTCTGCTCCAGAATCTATCAATATTCTGATTGGTACGTCGTCAGTGTGGACGATTTCACTTCTTGCTGAACTATTGGGTTCTACCTGAAAAACCCACGCCTGACCGTCTGATTTCCGTTTTGTTGATATGTGTTTGACGTAGTTATGCCCGTCTCCCATGTTTTCTTTCCCTTTACTGTTCTTTTTCTTCAAGCATATTTTTTTGAAGTGATTCATTACTTCACAGTAATTACATTTCTTCCAAAATGCTGGGCATTTTGTCTGACCGTGTATGTCGTCTGAGTCGTTACAACTGCAGCATTTTATGAATGGTTTTAAAGCGCTGCTGTTGTCTCTGGGTGGTTTTCTATATGCACTAAGTTATTGTTTGTAGTTGGTTTTAATTTGGTGGATATCCAAGTGCCCCCTTTCATTCCCTTCTATACGCTCAGTCTGTATTTCAGTGGACTCAAATATAAATGCTCTTCGAACTGCTTCTTCTATGGTTAAATCCGTTTCTTTCAAATACACACAGCGCAATTTGCTTGAGGTGCATTTTTCTAATAACTGGTCCACTATAGCCTTATCCAGGTTGTATTCGCCGAAGTTGCACTTTGCTCCTTGCATGCGTAGAAGGGTGACGCAGTCATGGGCTGACTCTCCATTTTCTTGACTAAGCATCTGCAATTTATGACACTCAAAGACCTTATTTGTTTTCTGTGTGAAATATTCGTCCAGGGCTATCTTTTTTGTTTTGTATGTAGGCTCTACTTGGCCTAGTGGTGTCTCTGGGGATAAGGTTTGAATGATGTCTTTTAGTTTCTTTCCTCCATAAAATCGTAAGTTTTTTAGTGATTCGTTACTGTTGCCTTCGAGTACTTTTTTTTCTGTTCGTTGTTTGTAATTAAGTAACTTGTTGCTGTTGAATTACTGATATTGCTTCACTTTTTTTGAAAATCATAAATCATCATTCTATGACTAAGTGTATGTTTAAATATAAGGCCTATACTGGCCGTGTGTATATATGGTTACTGATGTATGATACTAAAATAACTGACACAATTTTTTTTCTAAATGTCAGGTTTAAAGGACTAGTTATTTTGCCTCCAAAACGCCTGCCTGTGTCTGTTTTGCATGATACACATTATTATAAATCCTTATACACCTAAATCCTACCCAAATCTCTGTATATCCTAATTGTATATTAATACTGTATTCTTGTAAGTTATATCATGTCTCCTGTTTCAACTGGACAAATAATCAATTGCTCTTTTCTCAAGCTGTTATAAAATCACATACTTTGCACGTACCTTGGGAGAGGGGTTTAGCTTCCAGTCCTTAACTTTGGAAGGCTAATCTTTAAAAATCAATACTAAGCATCTACAGTTGTCTTATTGAGAAAACATGCATTATCTTATAACTGATACCTATATTTCTAAAGCTTATCTATGAGGTAGATACTTATTAGCCATAGTTTGTATTTTTTATTTAAAGTGATCTATAAGTAGCAATATATCTTTTTTATGTAGGATATCAACTTATATTTCTTTTAGCCACAACAATTATGTTGTTAAGTTTAGTTTGTTCAATTTTTCACCCTGGGCGCAATATTTTATCTTTTTTTTTTTTATCGTTTTCATATTCCAAGATATAGGGCAAACCGTCGCTTGCTGGACCAGTGAGTATATCTGTTCATCCGTCAAAGCCGTTCGCCGAAATATGTTTTTAGTTTATTTCTTCTTTTTTTATTTCTTCTTGTTCTTTATTTCATCTTTGTTCGTTTCGTTTGTCATATTCCAAAAGCAGCAAAAATTCGCTGCTCTCCTCTCAATGTCCCGTGCCTCAAAACAATTTTTCTCGTTTTCTGTTGTTTTAGTTTGTGGCACATGTCTCCATACAGTGTATCTGTTAACTTATACTAGACCCAAGGTCCAAGCGGATGTTACTCGTGTTCGACTTGGTTAGTTGCTGAGTCATCAGCTACCCAAACATTTCGGAGTCCTAGAGGAGTGTTTAAACATCCTCACACATTCATGTATATCTTTTCTCATATATCCTTTCTTTACAGCTTCTTTCTCTCTATATAGATTCTCTTCTGCTTTCATTTTAGAGGTTCTCTCTCTTTTTACATTTTTTTTCACACCGACAAGTAAAAAAAAAAAAAAAAAAAAAAAATTTCCTTCGGCCTAAAATTAAATTTCTTTTAAATACATAATCCAATTCTTTAACGTATTATGTAATTAGAAAGAAAAAGGGGACAGAAAGAATTACTGTATTTCCTCTGTAAAAGTAAAATAGAATTTTATAAACAGATTGAAAACACAACCCTGACTAGATTGATACGGTTTTATTTGACCTTATCATTGCTGCTACGATTTAATAATCTTCCAACTGGCTTTTCTTCCTGTATGAAAATCTATTTGCCATTTTTTTTTCCGAATCACTAACTGGCGCTTCAACTTCCTTTGATGAAAGTTGCAAAATGATTTTGCTTTTTGGACTGGTAATGCACCACCCTGAAAAACTTTCATTTCTAAAAAGTAAACGTGTATATATTCCCTGTCATTAACATATAAGCTCCCGCGCATCATCATCGGTTTAATGTCTGTTTTATCTGTTGGCATCTGGTTGAAAATGATCTACATAAATCGCCACGAGTGTTGTATGAGTTTTATATATGTTTGAACGCGTGCCACACAAGAATTGGTTGTATTTCATTTGTTTTTTCACTTCCCTAGGAGACCGAGAAAAGTACGTTATTTGAATACTTGCAAAACTCCTATGAAAATAGTGGTGCTTCTTAACCGTCAACAATATCTACATATACAGTAGTATGAAAATATATCTATGGCAATTAAGCTACACAGGCGTCTATGTTGCATTCCCTACATGCAATCATCAGGCTAATGACTCTTTGTGGAGATGAATCATGGACGAAACCGTGTAGCTTAATTGCTATAAATATATTTTCATATTACTAAACTTTTCTCACATATAGAAAATTCTGAAAATCTATATATATATATAATATATATTATATAACCGTATGTGTAATGTAATGAAGACACAAGCAGAAAGACCTTTTTCCAAGACTTTATTCAAAACAAATGCGGCAAGTGGCCAGGAATGCATATTAATAACATTTAAAAAAGTATTCAAATAAGAAAATAGAGAAAAAGTAAATGGCAAGATAACATTACTATGCAAATAAAGAAAGTTACTTTAATAAGAAAGTAATAACAGTATTATATTTATTTTATATATACGGTGATATTGAACTTTCTAACTTAAGATGGCAGCAAAATGTGATGTCAGTGATGTGACTGCAATTTGGAGCTGATGCTAAGATAAAAAAAATCCCATTTCTTCACAGGAAACCAATTACTGTTCCTGGTCAATTTGGTAAATTTCTTTGCAGTGAAAATTATTAGAAAATTTTTTTTTTTTTTTTTTTGTTGAAATAGCATCTGTGTTTTGTGTTAATGGATCTATAATATAAATCTCACCTGTCTGTTTAAATGTATGTATGTCTTGCAAAAATTTTCGACAGAGGTGACGGATTTTCACAAGATCGGTATCCTTTTGAAGCTCGACCCTTCAGACAACAAATATTGAAAAATTCGCTAAAAACATTAATTCCTTCACCCTCAACTGGGCACTTTTCTACAAGGATGGGTCGCTTTTTTCGCTGAATTTTTTCGAAAGTCATCCCCTCTTTTTGATTGACTAGCCCTAATTTAACCATTCATCTCTTCTGGTTTGGTGATGGATGCAACAGCAAAGACATCACGTTTTTTTATTTTTCACATTGTTTTCCTCCTTCATGGTATGGGTTCAACACGCACCTCCAAACACCCGGGCAACGCCAGGCACCTAAGCTAGTTTAAAAAAAAAACACACAGTAACTCAATTTAACAAATACTGTTTTTTAATTAAATATTAAATGGGTTCTTATAAACCATAGTTTTTTATTCATATTAAAAATTTCAATTTAACAAAATTTTGCAAAAAGAAACCCAAAAAAAACGTAAATTTAAATTTGAAAAATATTTACCGTGAATAAAAACAAATTTTAGCATTTGGAAAATTGAAAAATAAATAACTTGAATTGAAATATGATTTACAATTGTAAATTATTATATTTCAATCCATTTATAAAATGTATGACAACATTTTTGCGGCAGGGCTACACTTATTGCAAAAACATTTAGCAATAGATTTAAATGAAATGGTTATTTTAAGCAGTAATTTTTCATGGGAAGTCACTTTCTTCCTTGCTTTGATAAGTTTCATTCACAGTGGCTGTTTTTGTAGCTGTTTTGCTAAAACAATTTTACATTAAAGATGTTGCATGCTCAGAATAGCCTTCAGTTTCTAAAGCGATGATTTGCCTTTGTGTTTCCGATAGTGATGGCTTTTTTTTTTTTACTCATTTTCTAAATTTTACTCACTCTTCATTAATCATAACAATGGCTCGTAAATTGACAATGATAAAAATATGAATCACTGTAAACCATGTGTTGATAATTGTTCATTCAACGAATCATTGCATCATGAAAAAAAATTACATCGCAATGCCTTTAAAAACGAATATTCCTTCATTCTCGCACAACATTTTATATTTAAAATGTTTTAATTTATTTGTAACTTTTTTGTATTTATTGCTTTTATCATTACTTGAGGAAATGAAGTTCATATCTTTCCAATGTTTCCATCAAATATGGACATATGATGTATTTGTCTATGGCTGATTGTATGTCTGCAAAGTTTTCTCCTAGAATGATTATTCAACATCATAGTCAAAGTCAATCATGACGAAGTTATGGCCAATTGAGATGCCAGGAAACTCAACAAGTGCATTGCAGGTGATCCAATCAATAGCATAGTTAAACAGTGTGTGCGAAAAAGCACAACCTTGCCTAACTGCGGAGTTGATGTCAAAGAACTCGAATTTTCGGCCATAGCAGCAAATTGTTATACACATGTAGCCGTAATATGCTTTGAAGTTACACAGCTTGGGTAGAAATTCATCTGCATGTATTATCTCCCATAATGCACTTCGGTCCACTGAATCAAATGCTGCAGAAAACTGCACACAGCAAATAACTGCATTATTAGTAGCACCAGCTTTGTTCAAGAGTTCCCTGTAAAATGAAAATTTGATCCGTGCAGCCTCTTCCATGCCAGAAGGTATGTGTTAAGATTGGTCCTACGATCATGTTGGAATTCGAATCTTAACAGAATGAATGCAAATACCTTTGATTAATGAGACATAAAGAGAAGACTTAGCTTGTTTAGCTATGTTGCACAACACAACCCAGGAGTGTTCATTCACGAAGCGATAGCTCCAGAACTACAAGTTTGAAGATGCCCGAGGTCAGCTAAAGACCGGGGGGGGGGGCGTATATAAATTGTTCAAAACCAGTTAGATTAATTTCTCTCTGACGATGAATTCTGAAGGATTGGAAAGTACTAGGACTTATGATAAATATGGTGATTACATCAGCCAGTTCCTGCCAGAAGTGAAGACTGTTATACAGAAGTTGGAAAGGATCGAAAATAGAATTAATATACAAAAAACGTCTATTTTATTTAATGAAATATGCCTTAGAGAAAAAATGCTGCCCAAACAAACACACACACACACGATGCTATAAAGACACATTTCAGAATAATATTATGTCGTTTTTTCATTCTTATCGGTCAAACGATGGTAAAATCAAAGTTAGATTTGTTGAAATATATTCAAATTGTCATATTAAACTATCAAAACATGTTAGACTCTTATTTTTCATCGTTATTCACAAAATACAAGATAATAAAACTGATATAACATTTCTATTGTCGAATATTTCGTTTCATAAAATCATACAATTGAAGAAATTTAGATTTAATTATTTCTCCAGTTTTCATTTTGTATATTACATTTTAATGACAATAGAAACCGACTATATAATTACTATTGCTTTTGTCTTACGTTCAATTCACATTAATTATTCCTTGTCAATATTAAAACGAAATAGTCTCATTAATTTCTCTCCGATGACATCCCACCCCCATTTTATTTTATTATTTTATTTTTTTGAGAAAATTGTTTCCTGCTGTTAAAATGTAAATCGTTATCGATTCCAATATTGCATAATTTTCTTCCATGTGATTAACGCGAAACTTAGCACAGCCCCCCCCACCTCAATAAGTCATTTCGAGTAAAATAACAAAAATAATACATGTTAAATAAAAGATGATCATATGTCTTATAACTTGTGTCTTACACCTTCAATTCTCGTAAGGAAATGTTTATCGATTTTTTTTTACACTTAAATTTTATTTATCAGTGTTGTTTAGCATAACACACACACACACACACACACACGGTTGAAATGAAAACATTGGAAAACCGAGTAATGTATTTTTTTTTTTTTTTTTTTTTTTAATGAAAATCATTTTTATTTTATTTTCTCTGAGACTTTCGGTGGAATCCACCTCAATCATATACAACTTTGTAATATGTGTTTCTTTTTCTCATTTTTGTAGTGATGCATTATGCAATTAATCTAGAAGAGAAAGTGAACGTCTGATCTTCTTGACAGTTACATTCAACTTTCTCTTCTGGAGCAATCACTCGTGCACTCAAGATCACCACCAAATTTAAAGATGATTATCTATAAATATAAAAGCGAAAATGTATGTATGTTTGTATGTGTGTTCGCTTTTTCTGTATGTCTACACAAGGCTTTTTTTCAGAGAAGCGGTTGGTCGCTTCACAACTTTTTAAAACTTTTTATATCACATATAAATCGTAATGTCTCACAGTTAACAACGAAGCTCGCCTGTCTATTTAATTTGCTCGATTTCGGGAAGATAAATATTCAACATTTGTCGCTCGCCGCATGTGGGTTAGTCTTTTTCCTATAACATTTTGGGTGGGGAAGCGTTCAGCAGTAAATGAAATACTATCCCGCAGTCAAACTTGACCTCATTAACTCATTAAAACGGGCACCTGCCAAATCCAAGTAATTAAATAAATTCAAACGTGTTTCCGTTAGCATGTTGCGGTGGGGCAATGGTTAACGTCACACGTTTTTTTTCACACTTTAATTTACAACTTTGCCTCAACGGTTCGGGTTCGATCCTCATACTTACCTACCAAAACATTTTTTTTTTAACCTCCTCACCCCCGGAGTTTCCACACACACCTCCAACACCCGGGCAATGCGGGGTACCCCTCGCTAGTCGTTTAATAAAAAAGACAGCATTACTCGGTTTTCTCATGTTTTAATTCTAACCTTGCGACTATTCAAATATATATGCATGGTAATTTTAAGGTGTACAAACGAAAACTACACAAATGCTTTATTATATTGGCACACATGCAGGTTTAGTGCTTTAAAGCAACTCTTCTTTCATAGGGAAAACTAGTCTTTTATAGAAAAGACACAAAATTGGAATCCTGAATGTCAGCCTTGTATTAGGCCAATACGTCTCTCTCTTCCTCTCTCTTTTGTGCTAATAGAAAAAATATGAACTGTTGCATTACCTGATAAGTTCAGATTAAATTGTTTAAATCAAGAAACTTTTCAGTTGACAAGGCTTTTTAAATATACAAAAATTAAAGACAAAATCCCAAATTAACCTACTTCTGCTCACTACATCTTATTCATTTTCAAGGTACAGGTTAAATAGAATTACTACTTGTGGTAATATTCCCTTTGTTTATAATGGACTATTCCACACTCTATTATTTCCTTATTATCTTCGACTATTAATGTGGTGGAAGAAAGAGTGATCGATTCTCCATAAATTAAGAGAAGGGGTATCATATAAGGTAGAGAGGGTGAGAGTTATAGATAAAAGCTTGGTAAGAGATAAATCATTTTTTGAGTTAACTGCAAATTACAGCTAATTAGAACAATTCAAATAGAATTGTTTTCAGTTATAACTCAACCCAAAACTGAGAAATGTTTTAGCACGTCTTTTGGTTGATTAAAATATATAGGAAAAAGCATTAGGGAGAAAACAATGTTGATGACGTTAGTTTCACAGACTGTAAAATTACATTCCGATTACCACAAAAAAAAAAATCACTCCACCGTCACGATTTTATTAATTTTTATTTATCTTCATATATAATAAAATGACCATAGAAATTCCCCTCTTAACCAAAGTATTGTACGTTTGTAACAACAGATGATAAATACAAATTCAAGATATCTAGGTTAATAGCCACTATCTTATATAGCTTTTGAACACCATTTTAGACTCATTCAGTCGTAATAATAAAATAATACATTGCATCTTACGAGCAACGCCATCAGAATCGCTGCCTTTTTAGAGGTAAAAGCCCCTATTTTTCTCTGTAGATATTTAGTCCTACTACTGCTACCAATTGTCATTGGGACGAATTTTACACATTCCACAGATTCTGTGATTACACTGACCGTAACTGGCTCATACATACATAGAACTAACATATTTCCAATTTCCGATTCAGAAATAATAAAGCCTCCCTTGTCAAAGTCTGCCCCTTCCGATTGGCTGAGATCTGAAAATTCTCATATTCCGGAATCCAGTTCCTCACTTTATAAACGATTACTTATTAACATTAAAATATGGCGTCACTTAGAGACCTATTATTTCGTTCATTTAATGCATAGGTCATTTCAGTCATGTAAGATCGAAAAATACAAGACAGAGAATCATTAAACAAATGTTAAATAACCCGTTTACTTGCTTTCATTTACAAAGTTTAAAATGTGCTATCCACTATAAAAATCTCCTTTGTTGTCGTTGATGTCTTTGTCAAAACAACAACAACAAAATATTACACAGCCCTTGCAATAGTTTTTACCATTAAACACACTACGTCTAGATTGGTGATGTTTCAAACCGACGCATTTCATATATATTTATATATTGATGAGTTTAGCACCCAAATAATTGCATCTTTTATATTAAGATTTCTCCTAAATACAAACAAAAAAAAAAATTAGAAAATACAGAGGTTTATTTGTTAATTTATCTTTTCCATGGGATTTGACGACATTTATAGGTTTTCCGATATCATGATAATGAATATCGCATGTAAAATTGTCACTGACAAATAGTTTTTATGTAATAGTTATAGTTACATATATATATGTAATAGTTTTTATTATAGCGTGTTATGCTTTCCGATGGGCAGCCAAATAACACACATGCGTTGTTTGGCTTATGGCAAGACTATTTGTCAGTGACAATGTTACATGTTATTCGTTTACAGATTATCCGAAAACTTATAAATGTCGTCAAATTAAGGTAAATGTGAAAGACGGTGAGAAACAATGAATTTAACTTTTTTTAAACTTTGAACATTACCTATATTAATGCTATATAGAAAATATGGTTATTATATTGAAGATGTTAACTTTGGACTAAATTGAAGAGGTTAGCTCCCAAATATTTGTGTTTTCTTTATTATGCTGAAAAAAATATGGAAGTTTGTTGAACGAAATAAAACAAATTTATTTTTTGCCAACAATTTTATTTCCACAACATATTTCTTTTATAATTTTACAAATAAAATTCCGTAATTTATTTTCATTTATTTTATTTATTTATTGTTTTTTTTGGAACAATTCGTTATAAAAATGACACGATTAAATGGAAACTAAGCTCTCCAATATATAAGTATATATGCAATGCGTCAGCTTAAAACATCAACCTACAGAAGCCCACAAAAAATAACGTGTAAAATGCATAAACATTTATGTTTATGCGCTCACTCTGTTTTTTCAATTTGGATTTTTTGCTTGTGAAAATCTGGCTATAGTTACCAATAATGGTCTTTTTGGCCTTTTTTTTGGCCTTTTTTCTGAAAGAGACTAGCAACACAACTAGCTGCTTTTGGACACATATATCCTTTTAGAACCTATGAAACATGCATAACTTTCAGATTGCAAAATAATTTAAAAAAAAAAAAAATTTCACTTTACCAAAATACTTTGGGGGGAAAAAATTATCAAAAGAAAAGGGAAATATTAAACGACTAGAGGCAGCATTAATAACTGACATGGCAAAAAAAGTGTGTTCCATTTATTAAAACGTTATCATTACAAATTGATCCCCAACTATTCCTTTTAATCTGAAAATTAAGCCTGTATTCTATGATAATCGCTGGAAAAAAATTACAAAAAAATTAAAAGAAAACATTTAAAGGCTATGGGACTCCTTGTTCAGGTTTGCTGTAGTGTTTTTTGGTTGTTTCTTTTCCTTGTGACACCATGTTCCCTCCGTAATAAATGCACTAGGTTATAATTAATTTTTAGTTGATTTTTTTTTATTTTCATTATACATTACAGGCGGACGGTAACAACTGCTATCTAATAGGTCACACTACCCTACATTTATTTGACACGTTAGGTGAAAGCACAGCATAATCACATTACATAATTAAATCTCAATGTTAAGAATGGGTTTATAGATACTAACGTTACTTTGGCATGGTACATTCATTTTGGCCATGAGCGCCAGTACCCGCTATTTGACTCCCACTAACAACCATTTTTTAACAGGTGGGGTTGGAGGCATACTTCCACTGGGTAACGCCGGTACACGGGTCCTGCTAGTTTTAAATATAGGCTAATTTTTATGTTTAGTTGTGCCATAAGTGTCGTATATATATCTCATGAATGCAAAACCAGTTAATTTCTCGTCATTTACATTTATTATTGTCTTTAAGTTATTATAACCTGTTAAATCATCCCCTTTTAAAATTTGTAAATATTTCATCATAGATTTTGTTAATTACAGAAACAGAAAATTTCGATTTAAGTAAAAGTTGTTTATTTTCGTGATCAAACTTTCATAAACAAAAATTAAAGGAAATTGACCTTCAAATTAACACTTTACATTTTAATTTAAAAAGGATGTAAAAAAAAAAAAATTGCGGATAAAGTTTAAGAATTCATGGCGACGTATAGAGGACTGGATCTTGAAATTTCAACATCCAAATGTGGGCAACACAAAACATCCAGTAGAAATAATAATTATAAAATTGTATTTTTGCCGCGATCAAAAGCATTTCCACTGAAACATGGAATTATGTTTTTGGAATCCATTCTCAATTTATTTACTGCTACAAAAAGTCTATAGGGATTCTAGCAGCCATGGGACTTGATGTCTTTGTTTCACCCAACACTCCCAGTTATTAGTTATTCAAGCCTTGTCATCATCACTTCTTGACTATTCAGATGTGAAGAATTTTAAGTGTAACATTGTTCATCTCTCTGAATTCTTAAAATTAACTTATTTAAATTGACCTAATCTATAGTAAAACTAAGATTGATCCAAACGAACGCTAAAAGCAAATAGTTCTAATTGCAATTCTTTCTTTCAGCATTTCATTTGTATTCAAGGTTTTCATCACTACTAAAAGCAAGCAAGTAAGTTTTTACAAGAACTTAAAGTATTTCAACCAATGAAAATCGTTTCAAAACCCAAAATAATGCTTGTGAAAGTAACAAGCCAATGAGAACTTAACATCTCCTGTAAGATCAGATCAACAAAATCAGTTTTCTCCTGACTTTGCCAGTCGACTGCACTAAAGTAAAACAAGAACATGTACCCTCCTGTCCTATTGATGAAGGAGACGAAAAGGAACTGTTTAATAACGCACATAAAAGCCTTTTTCATTTTGTGCACACATTTTTACACACCAGCAACAGTCAAACGAACATAAATAAATTGCTACTCACAGATATATATGCAGTAATAAGAATAAGGTAAACCAATTTTCTATCTATTCAAGTGCCAAATACGCCCTTAAATGGAGTATTGCTGCCACATCTGTGGAGAAGCTGCTCGGAGCATTTTATCCTATTGTGATGGTTCAAAACCGACTTCGAAACCTGGTAGGCAATGCCATTTTCTCCTTCCTGCAACCTCTTATCACAAAAAAGATGTTGCGAGCTTTTCTCTGTTCTACCGTTATTTTCATTGCAAGTACTCGTTTTATTTCTATGGTTTCCTCTTGCCAAACTCATAGAAAGGCTTGTCAAGCTACAGCCCCTATCAACAATTTCCCCATGTCTCTGTCTTTGCCCAAATCTAAATGCGAATTCCATGAACAAAGCTTTTTGTTCTAGAACTGACCACTTGTAGAATTCGGTTCCACTGGTTTGCTTTCCAACTGACTACAATGGTCAACTTGAAGTCCAATGTAAACAAGTTCTTTCTGTCCTGTCGCCTTAAATAATCAAATTCTACCCAATTTCTATAAAAAATGATCACTAAGCTGTTGTCTCAATGACCACCTTACATTCATTAATCCTTATCCTTGAGTGATCTTTGGGACTTGATAAGTGGTGACTACATTGTAAAAAAATAAATAAATAAAAAATAAACGCACACACATACACAATACAACACTGCCAAATGCTTACATGCGTATATTACTTACATATGCAAATTATTCACACTATGAACATTTTGATTTGTGACTACTAACCCCACTTTACCAAACATGTATTTGCACTATGAAAATAAAATTGTAGATATAAAAATGTTTTGTTTTTATAAAATTTTGTTTACTTTGTTTGAATTTTTCATTTACAAAGCTATGTTCATATTTTAATTAGCACTTACTAACTGGTGACCCTTCTATTCTCTCAATATTTAATTTATTTTCATTGTTGTATGTATGTCCTACATATGGTGTGGTTCTTGGTTATAGCCAAAAATTGTCATTCAAAATGACCCTACCAAGACTAGAGACCACACCACAAGTCTTTCTCTCTTTACCTATGAAGACTTCTCTTTTCGTTACAATTCGCTTATATATATAACACTAATTCTAGAGAGATGACTACTTTTAATCAGGTTTCAACACTTTCTAATCTATCAGTATTATATCCATAAAAATATATTCTCTTACACACAATAGCAAGCTCTTCCTTTCAATTTTTTTTTATACACGTTTAAAACATCTTCTCTCTTCCATCTAATACTCATGATGAAATCAATGTTAAAAGTGCTTCATCTTTTTCTTTCATCATATAATTCTATCTTTTTTCGGCCTTCCGAAAATTCTTTCCTCTCCATTTTCTCTTTCTACTAACCTATATAATACAATATTCATATTTCTTTAAAAGGCAAGATGGCCGTATTTTCCGTGTATGAAACCTTGACAAATTCACGATCATCATACACACTCATAGTTGACCATTACCTCTCAAACTGTAGTCCTATACTATAACCTTTGAGATTTACTCTGTTATTCTGTTTATTCCCTATGCAAAACTTTTCCTATATCACAAGAAACTTTCTAAACTATATATAAATACTTATATCACCCTGGTTGCTAAACACACACAAACACATATATAAGTAAAGGGCGATTGTCTGAAAGTGCTGAGCTGCTAAACAAATTCTTGATCAGTGTTCCCCAGAATAATAATGCCAAAACTTTAGGAAAAATATTCATTCTTTGACCCTAAATTGAAGCAGATGTCGTCGAGAATGGGGGCTGGTCGGATTTTACTTTTTAGAGTTTCGTACTAAAGGGAAATAATATATAAATCTTTTTTTTAATCAAGGAGTTACTTCCTTTATGTCAACTTATTCTTCGAGCAATCTATATAAAGGAGAGTTTTATGTGGGTATGAATATCCAGAAAGAGGAATGGGCTAGGTGTAGTTTTTGCTTCCTGGGGCAGTCGTACCCCCCCCCCCCCGGCATATGATTACCTGTTTGCCACCCTTCACCCCCACTGCTGGCATATGACAACCTGTTAAAACCTTCAAAATTCTAAAAAGCCCTCAAAATATTTTTCATTGAACTAATGTTTACACAATTCTCACTCTTTTTTAAATTTTGATTTAATTTAACAATTTCTTTTCAATAATTTGAATAATAATAACTATGTAAATATTAATCTGAAGGGAATTATGTAAACGTTGATATGAAACAAAAGAAATCAAATATTTTTCAAAATAAAAACGTATAATTCAAATTATAAGAAAAATGTTAAATTAATTGGCTACACAAACAAATATAATAAATTTAAATGAGAACATTTGAAAACCTGAAAATGTTATGAAATGATAAAATCATTTTATTTACTTTGTTGTTGTTATATAGGTCCGAATTCTTGCCAAATAACATGGCTGTATCAAAGAGAGTCTGATATAGTTTTTTCTTTTTCTTCATAATGTTAAGAGGTCGAGCCTCTCAAAGAGAAAAAACGTCTTTTATTGGTGCTTTTTAAATCCTTGTGTGTAATCACTCGGTTTAAGCGCAAAATTTAAGAAATGGAAAGTCACACATTTTAGAAAACTTTATTTTATAAATTTAAATGAGAACATTTGAAAACATGAAAGGTTAACAAATGATAAAATCATTTTTATTTACTTTTTATCGTTGTTATTTCCGAATTTTCACAAAAAAAACATGGCTGTATCAAGGAGAGAATAGTCCGATGTAGTTTTCTTTTTTTTTTTTCATAATGTTATTATTAAGAGGTCGAGCCTTCCAAATAAAAAAAAGCGCCTTGCATCTGTGCTTTTTGAAATCCGTGTGCTTAATTGCTCGGTTTAAGCGCGAAATTTAAGAAATTTGTTAATATTTCAATCCTTTTAAAAATAGGCTTAAATTTTTTTTTAAATAAATGTATTTGTGAATGAAGATAAGGCTATAAATTTATTTTTTGTGAAAGAACTATTGCAAGGCATCAAGTCGGTTGAAAATTTACAAACCTACTTTTTGCGCTTTTTTTTCGGCAAAGTTATCAATAACTCTATCAAAAATTATTCTATCGACAAATTCCCTCTCTATGGAGAGGATTGCCAAGTCTGTAAGCCTTGTCTGGCTCATTTTTGATCAAAGGTAGTTTTTTATGAGCTTCAGTTTCGAGAAAGAGCACTCACAGCTGGCAATGCTAATAGCTCGGGTAAGGAAAATGCGCAGCAAGATCACAATATTAGGGACAAAATCCCCAAGGTGGTATCTTTGTATGAAGTTCAAAAGTTCAAGAGCTCCATTAATTTTGTCTTTTCATGAAGCTTTCACAAAATACTGTAATCTCTTCCTTTCGGCAAAGAATTTATCTTTATATCTTCGTCAACTTCACCAAGCTGACAATCATAATTATCATCAAGCAGATTTGACGGTGTAAGAAAAGCATATTTACTTGCAAG
The DNA here is from genome assembly GCF_053919585.1 of Euprymna scolopes. Classification (NCBI taxonomy): domain Eukaryota; kingdom Metazoa; phylum Mollusca; class Cephalopoda; order Sepiida; family Sepiolidae; genus Euprymna; species Euprymna scolopes. Next base: position 132,223,516 of record NC_136494.1, on the reverse strand, counting down.
ATTGTGAACTTGTTGAAATCTGCAAGATATTTCTTCAGTCAACCTGTCTATGACAGACAATATTCCCATCCCAACTCCGTATCAAACCCGAGTGCTGTATCAGTCAATCGCTCACCACCCATTCGTTTCTTTTTGCAGATACGATGCTCTATGCTTATCCCAGCAGAGTTTTTTTATTTGACTCGTCTATTGAGTGTCCACCATCTTTTCTCTATTCTGAAGAAGGCAATCTCTCAACGCCATCAGCCTGACAGAACTTTATTGCAGATCCAGCCCCTTTTCTTGAAGATAATTCCGGGCATCATTGATTTCTGGGAGAATAGTTTTCCAAAGGCTCAGAAATAAAAGAAACGGAAACAACAATACCGAGTTGAGAATAAAAGATGCATTTTCTCCTGTGAGCTGTTCCAGAGCAATGACGACTTCCAAGCAGTCACTGGAGTCCACTTGCAGAGTGCAAGACCAATGCATTGCCGTCTGCAAACAGCAGCTCAAGTATTAGGACTTTTCGAATCTTGGTTTTGGCGCGTAGGCGAGCCAAGTTAAAAAGTTCTCCATCAGAGCGAGTATGAAGGAACACACTGTCTTCGGCCTCATGATGTATTCCGTTTAATATTCTCAATTGGTAAAATGAACCAAGTTAACTCCCTATTTATGGAAGACAGAGCTCCTTGTCACTCTGCTAGAGTGATATAACATTGGTTGAGCCAAAATAGGATAAATAAACCACTATGGCCAACTCAGTCCCCAGATATGAACCCAATATGAAAACCTTTGGGGCATATTAAACCGGGCAAGAAATTCCTCAAGATGATATTCGTCAACTGATCAATACCATACTTAGAGGGCAATAGCACTAAAACAACAAAGGGAATTTCAACCGAGTATTAGTTATGAAATTTGTGACCATTTATTTGTGATTTTGTTCTATAAATTATGTTTATTGAAATAAACTGTTTCTATTATGTCTTTTGTCATTTCTGTGTATGTCATAAGAGCGTTTCATTCGATAGTCCAGTTATAAACAGCCTTGTTTACAATTCGAGTTTCAATTTTACCAACTTATATGCCTTCCAACATTTCAATAATATCAGCGCCTGTAGGGAAAGTCAAAAGTTGTCACTCTTTCTATGAAGACACATTTTATTTCTGCCTACATAATTTTTTAATACTGATAAAATGTAATACTCAATAGGAATATAACTCAATAATGATAAAAGAATTTAATTCTACTTTGTATTTTAGTACATCTATTGATTTAATTTTATCATTCACAGATAAAAATCCAAATGATATTTTTCGTGAGGAAATCTTTTCTAAAGATACTGAAAAGTTTGAAGAGTAAATGGCAAACTTCTTTGAGATGGCTGCAAGCAATATAGACAAACTTATGAAAGTATCATTATTATTAAATGAATTATTTAGTGATAATCCAAGTTTGAATAATTTATTGAATATGTCTACTTATCGCCCTCTGGTTATTTTTGAAGAAAAGAAAAGAAATATGCACTTATTTAGTAAGTTGGTTAAGAACGAAACCATTTGTGATTTGCATTACAAATAATTCCATAAAAAAGGATAGTTCCTTCTTTGAATGCAGAGTAGTTACATTTCCAAAAAGTATTCAACCTATTTGTTTTGCATTTGAGGTGTAAGATTTTCATAACATATCAATGCATTATCCGTCAGCGTCCCATTAATGATACAGTAAAAAAAAACAACAACAAAAAAAAACTACATTTACATCTAAAAGTTTCTCTTAATTCAGCTGCTTATGGGTTAAAGCAAACAAACGTTAAGATGAAGGGAGTACGTGGGAAGTACATTGTCTTTTCATACAAATGCTCATTTGTGCATTTGCAACACATGCATACTCACTGCACATGTGGAGTTTTGCTAGTGAGCGATCAAGAAACATGAATCAATAAGTCTTTCTTTACATACACTCTGATGTTCATTCTTTTCATTGTTGATTCCTCGTGTGTAGTCAATAATCTGTATAGTTGCATTGTACTGTAGCTGTTGATCGTTTGTTTTTGTTGGGTAGAGATGTTCGTTCTCAAGGGAAGAAATCAAAATTGATTTAAAAAGGAAAGGCTAAAATTAATTTTCTATTTAATTTTCTTACAGAGCCTTAGAAAATGACTGATGAATGGAAAAGTCTTGATGAAATTTCTTAGATTTCTACATTGTGGGCACGTCTGGTTTGACTCACTTCCTTGCCTCAAACAGCATCGAAACACGCGATCATTTCATACATAATCATTGGCACCTGCTTCTAACATGTTTTCTCTAGGGATCTGACCTCAGAACCCCTGCATCTATCACGGCAAGTGCATTGGGTTTATTGCCATTTGCTGCAAGGCTGTCCCAACATGTACTTAATGTAATACTTCCAAAACTCATACTAGTTTACATAATCTCTACCTACATGTATAGGGCCCCAATATGTAACAATATTATGTGTGTTGTGTAATTTAGAATGTAAACTATGAATGTGCAATATAAACGTATACAGACTATATTAAGCATTGCAATCAGATTTATTCAATTAAAAATTAACCAGATGGTGGTAGTTAAGTACGTTTATAGTATAAGCACCACATGATTCAGGTGTTCTGTGTGCATTCACTGTTCAGGCTGTGAAAGATCTTTCACTCATTCCGCCAGTCCGAAATTATTGCTAGATTCTGACATCACAGTGTCAGCTATGTGGTTTAAGTCAATGTTGCAGCAGAATAATTCTCTCTTTGAATAAAACTATAACTTTAGTTAAAGCAACTAATAGATGTTCATTCGTTATAGGTTACAGTGGCACTCCTTTCTGAACAACAGACATCCAAATGAGTGATTTTTGTCCAGCCAAATCAAAACAAGTCGAAGAATCCATCTTGCTTGAAGAGGTACATAAACGCAACGGACTGTGAAATACCAGAAAACAAAACCAATACCGAGAGAGCCACATCTGATTACTCTTTTGCTAGAAGATATTTACTTTCAATTGGAAATCTTAGATGTCTGGTATTTTTATCAGTCATTTTCAGTTGGTCAGCAGAATTGACTAAATTCATCTCTCTTCTCAGACGATTATTATTCGCCCACCCAGAAACTGACCACTTTAGATAATGACTAGTCAGTATCCATTTAACAAAACGTAAACATGTATTTAACTGAAAATTGTATTAATGAAAAAGTCGTATATTTTTCTTCTGTTTATTTGAATTTAAATGGCATAAGGGCATTGATATCGTCAGGTGCATTTTTCTGATTGGAACAACTCAAAAGGATTTTCTCAATGCAGATTGATTAGTTTAGATAGAAATACACTAATGTCGATAGGATTTAATGGTGACGCTGCAGTGGGGTGTTATTAATTCGTTTTAAGTATTATTATTGTTGTATATATGCAAGATTATTAAAAAGGCTTACTAAACAAATAAAGGAAATAAAAAGGAGACACACACTTGTTTAATATAAATCTGAGTATGTAGATTCTACTGGGAGCTGATTCCCTCTCTTATATAGCATAGTTTCTTTTCCATCGTGATATCAAAGTTATTAAAATGTCTGGCTTAGCTTGTCTTCTTGGAATGAAAGTTATTTTTGCTTTTGTTGAAGTGTGATGGTATCACGATAAAACACCAGTTTTTGGTTCAGAGGTGACTTTTTGTGTGTGTGTGTGTGGGGGGGCTAGTGACCTCTTCCCTCCTTTATTAATCTTCTTGAATATCTTTTGTGTCCAACCTGTTTGGAGTCGAAGGGATTGAATGCTGGTGATAGTCTCTTTCAAGCTTGGTTTGTTTTGAAGTAAGTGACTAATCCTTACAACAATCACTTTACTATTTTCTATGCTAACATTAGAGATCTCAGAACAAACCTCCCTGATGTCTAGTTTGTTCTCTTTTGCAAGTCTCCATACCCTTGCTCTTTGTAAGTCTAATCTAAATTCTTCTATTGATTCCAATGATTTATACGCGGATGGTTATTTGCCTATTGTCCACTCTTCTACGCATTTACACGACTTTGCTCTTTATATTCACAAAGAATTTTCCCCATTTCATGTGTCCCCACTCTTAGATCTCATGGGTGTCCTTGCATCTGCCTTAGATTATCTTTGCTACTTCTTACTTATTCTTTTTAAATCGTTCACCTTCTGACAATGACTGTTCATTTATTAATGCTATATCCAACAGTATTGTTAATGCATTGCAACTTCATCCATCTTTGTGTTTGGTGACTTTGATTCTCATCATTTTGTCTGACTCTCCCTATTCTAATTACACAAATCTAGCTAATGAAATCTTTTTAAACTATTCTCTGTCTCATGACTTATCCCAAATTATCATCTTCTCTACACACTTTCTTGATAATGATCGTCATCAACCATCTTTACTTGATCTTTTCCTCATTTCTGTTCCTGAATCTTGTTCTGTTTCCTTTTCTCCTCCATCGGGTTCTTCTGATTATGCTGTTGTTGATGTTGAGATTGATTTTCCTGTAAAGTCTCAATTGATTGTCCTTTCTATAGAAAATATGCTTAACTACTGAAGGGCTGATTGAGATAGGGTTCACAGCTTCCTATGTGACATTCCAGGGGGTTCATCTTTGATATATCTCCAAAAGGAGGTTACTGACTGGCTTCTTGTTGGAATTGACCTCTTCATTCCTCATTGTAAGTTTGAATCCAAACCTCATTTTCCTCCCTAGTTTTCATTGATCTGTGTTTCTGCCATTACCAATCATAATCATTACTTAAATCAGTATCGTCGGGATGATTCTCTGGTTTCTAGACAGTCCTATAGAAGAGCTAGCAATACCTACAAGAAAGCAATTTCTGAAGCCAAGTTTACTGATTCTCAAAGGATTTATAGATCTATCTCATCTCAAAAGCTTAGCTCTCTGGTCTTCATTCAGTTTCTGTTGTTCTCAAATATTGTGCTCCTGATCTTTCTTCTATCCTCTCAAAATTATTCAATCTGTTTATCAAAATCAAGTTTCCCTTCTTATTGAAAATAGTCCTTTGTTGTTTCTATCTTTAAAAATGCTGGTGATCTGTCTGATTTAACTAAGTATCGCCCTGTTAGTCTCCTCTCTGTTATTAGCAAAGTTTTTAAAAGGTTAGTCAACAGCAAGTTTGTTGCTCTTCTAGAAAATCTGGGCCTCTTTAGTGATGTTCATAATGGCGTTCATGGTTTTGTTCAACTGCTAATCTATTGACTGTTGTAACTGAGCAGATATGTCGGTTTATGGATAATTCAGAAGGCGATAGTCATTGCATTTGACATTTCAAAGGTGTTCAAGAAAGCGTGGTATTCTGGTCTTTTACAAAACTTTGATATTATAGTATTAGTAGTATAGTTCTTGACATTAGGTCTTTTCTTTCTGATCAAAGTTTATGAGTAACTTTGAATGGCGTCTCTTCATTCTCTTTTCCTATCAATGCTGATGTTCCTCAGGGATTTATTGTAGACCCAACTCTATTTCTTCTCTATATGAATGATCTTTCATAGAATATTGTTCAGAAAATTAATATTTATGCTGATGATACCACTTTCTATTCTGGTATTTCCCATTCATCTTCCTCGGATCAGTTGAAATATGCAGCTAATCTAGAAGTTGACTTGTGTTCAGTTATAAATTTGGGTACAAAATGGTTTCTTTCATTCAATCCTATTAAGACTCATCTTGTGTCTTTTGTACCGTAGATGTGTTCCTTTTCTTCCTACGATTCTCATGGGTGACTCTACTCTTGAGGAAAAATCGATTCTGAAACTACTTGGTCTTTCTTCTGGAACTCTCTTCCTGCTGACTGTTTTCCCTCTACTTTGAAACTCAATCATTTCAAGACTAAGGTCAATAGACATCTCCTGTCTTTGCGATAATTATCTTTCATTCTTGTTAGCTCCTTACATCAAGTGGCTTCATGCCTTTTCTGGAGCAATTTCTATTAAAAAAAATTCTTTACTATAATTTCCTTCAATTTGGTCACGTCCACTCTCAAACCTCAATCACTCACAAGATTTGATCCTCTGTTTTACAAAAAAACTTCAGCCAATCTAGGTATTCTGAATATCTCCTGAAGCATAGTGGCGATCAATATATCTGCATCAGCTTCTTCACTAAGCATTAGAGTTTCTGAGACTTTTTCTTAGACTGTCAATTTTTTTGATGATCAGCATAAAGGAGTCATTCTTTTCATCTTAAAATAAACAAAGATGATAAAACCAACTTGTGAAACTAGCATAGGTAGCATCTGAATAAAAACAATATCCAAATCTGATTGCTTCACAAACTGGGGAAAAGATATGGAATCTCTCCTTAATTATTACTTTATTAGTGACTTGTTTGCCTCAAAGACTAACTTCACTTACGGAGATTTTTCTATATTACTCATTCTACATACATCAGATGATTGATCTGGCCGAATCTAGGTGGATACCTACTAGTCATGGGACGATTCCAATATTTTTCCCTAATTCCTATGCAATTACCGATTCTGAATCTTTCAAAAGTTCTAAATATTTAACTATAAAGTTTTGTTGTTTTTAGACTTCCCGATTACTGTAAACAACCCAGGTCATATATGCATATATTTTCGCAAAAATAAACATTTATGGTTTGAATTTTATTAGTGTTAAGTTTTGAGACATTGTGTTGAACAAAGATGGCGGCGTAGTTCAGATTAGTAATCAAGATGGCGGCCAAGAATCAAATGCGGTCCGTGGCGTAGTTAACGGCGAACTGATTGAATTCAAAATTCGACAATTTTTATAATAATTTTGAAACGTTTTCATTGGTTGTTTAGCACAGCCGTTGGTTATAAAAATGATTGGCGAATCCATTCGTATCATATCCCCATTAGGAGTCAAAAACATTTTACAATTAGAATTTTTAAATCAAAGATTTATCATTTTTTTCCATTACTACCAGCAATGAAAAATTAAGTTCCGAACAGAAACAAAAAAAAAATAAACAGTTAAAAGATTCGTTTCTTGGGATTGGAATATAGACATATATTTTTCCGGTGCCGATTTTGATATCCCAAATGTTTTGATATTTACAATTTCCGATTCCGATTAATCGTCCCAAACCACATTATTTAACATCTTAAACCTGTTATCAAGGGCCAATCCTACAACTGAGGTTGGTGGGGATTTTCTAAACCGGAAACTTAAGGAAAATCACAAGCATTTTTATCTGATTCAGAAATTCCTTGTTATGTAATGTGTTGCTGTGTTTTACCAAAATTATTAATTTTTCTTTATATGCATGAGTAAACTGTTTGTGTAATTTCTTGGGTTGCCTCTTTTTTCACCTCGAGAATATCTTTTAAAGTCTGACTATGTAAAACTATACTTGGTGCATTTTTAATGTTCAAAAGCATATTAGCATATAATGTCGAAGAGTTTGCAATTTAATATATCGGCCAAAAATGTGACGGCTATCATTTTTGATAATTAGTATTCCTGCAGTTTTCATTGATTGATGGTTCAATAATGAGTAAACCATTTTTAACAATGTCAGCCTAATTATAAACGGATAACTTTTATGACCCGTATTGTTACAAAATATATAGCCCTAACAGTTTCCACCAAAAACTTGTCATTTAATGTATCAAAGAATACATTAAACCAAAGTTCTCCAGTAAAAGTTTGTGAAAAATCACAGGCCAACACTGCCATACGAAGTGATATTTTTACATTAGAATAAGGAACATTTATCAATGTTCGATAACCTGAATCAACAATAAACAAAGTAAAGTTTACCTGGTCTGTATCCCTAACATAATATTTCTTACATGAATTAATAATGAAATGTATCTGTCAGAAATTATTGGAGTGAATGTAATATGAACTAACATCAGTTATATAACTGTGATTTAATGTTAATTTCAAAATAAAAGAAATCTTGAACATATTTCTTGAAAACTTTCAAAATGCTGAATATTTACGTGCCATCATCTCTAAGGTAAAAACTCCCTTAAAACTTCAAATACATATCTTTAATTTTAATACAGTCTAAACTATATGTATAAGAAACCGATTAAGTTTTCCAATATTTCAGCTTCTTCCGACTATGCTGGGTAGAAGAGACTGCATGTAATGATATTCTGAACATAGGGAAAAAGTACAGTGATCCTTATTCAAGTGTGTGTGTGTGTGTGTGTGTGTGTGTGTGTGGAGTGGAAAGATGAAATTGTCGTCCTAGAAAAGACATGATTCCATTTCCGTTTGATGAAACCGGTTTTCTTTTTTGTTGCAGACAAGTTGTCCAGTAGTTGGCAAGTTGTGTACAAATCCCAAAAGTGATAGGAGCTTTTTATCATATCTAAAAGTGATACAATGTTCAACGAGCGAGATCAGAGATGCGCCGCTGTACAACCCCTGCTCTTTACAAATCCAAGTTATGACAACAGGACCATTGCCAGCACCCTCAAAATGCAAATCTGGATGGTTCAACGCTTAAGGGCACAGCTCAACAAATTTTCTGATCACAGTCTGAGGGCCACATCATGTCCTCTCACATCTTCAAAGTCAACACCAACGTCTACCTGGATGTGGTGAAGGGTGAGATGATCCTCTGGTACAATCAAGTGGCTGCTGGCAGATCCTGGGTGTGGCAGCAGGACCTGGCGCTAGCCCACAAGTCCAAAGAGACCCAGACTTGACTTCAGAAATTGCGCTACAACTTTGTACCCATCTGTTACTGCCCCCCCTTCTCCCACAACCTGAACCTGCTGAACTACTTTGTTTGGTTATACGTCTATAACAGCAATAATAATATGCATGCTCATATCCTTTTGCAACCTTTTTCAAATGAAGCTATGGTCAGGAGAAAAGTCTTTCTAGAGTAGAGGCACTCTGAAGAGATGTTGTTTGGTTTAAGAGTACAAATGAACCATAGTACTTGACTTTTGTTTATATATCTAGAAACTGTTTTCTATTCATAAATTTGAAACAAAAATTCAAATCTTAAAGTAACTCCCAAGAAGGCTGTCCTATCAAAAGGTGTGAAATAGTGAGGTTGTTGTATTGCCATTTGCTGAATAGAATCTAGACCATAGAGTTGTTTCTGATGAGGCCTCTCAATGCTATATTATATAACTTTTTCTTAAATGATTTGCAAAGACACTTTTATTCAGTATTCATTTTCTTTGCATTCTGTTCTAAACTCCTCTGCTAACTCCATCTATGAATCTCCCAATCACATCATGATAACTTAACAAAAATATTAGTGAAAATTTAAAATTCCAACCTTTAACGTAGAACACTACTTTCAGGTCTCCTTTTACAATATTAAGTGTCTAATTTTCAACCTTGTAAGGGTTGAAATCTATATGCATATTTCTTTGCATCTAATCTTTCCTGGGTTTGTGTCGATGTAATTTTTTTGGTGAAAGCCAGCGTTACTCTACTATTGCAAAGACAAAACACAAGGTGATAACATTTTGTCCAATGAGAATAGTCGCTTTGACTGAGGGCAGCAGACGGTTCGTTTTGCCTGTCAATTTCACTGCTTAAAACCAACCAACTACTCGCATGTAAAGTTTGATTTCTTATTAACCTGATCTATTCTCTGCTTCACTTTATTCTAACTCTTTTAAATCGTTAGTCTGGTGGTCTCCATCACTTTGCTGTTTTGATACCTCATTGTAATACAAAAGTTGTGAAACTCTTTTCCTGCTCACCGTTTTCCTCCTACCTACAACCTTGGATTTTCAAAATTAAGGTCAATAAGTGTCTCCTATTTTTGAAAATTATCTTTCATTCTTGTTAGCTCCTTACATCAAGTGGCTTCATATCTTTTCCCGATCGATTTCCATAAAAATTAGCCATGTATGAAAAAATAAAATTGGCTTATAGTCATCATCTCTGATTTGCGATCATATATATAACTTTCTATGATGCTTTGTCAGTTGAGATGAAATGCCGCAATTTGTGTTCTCATTTCATTGAATTCATCCAGTATTACATCTTTTTACTGTTTGCTTTTGGCCAGGATCAAAGTGTAGTATTTGTTCTTCAGATGAGGCACTTCCATTTCTTGTTCTCTTTCAGTGGAGGAGAAATCTTTCACGACTGAGACAATTTTTATTTTTGTACCTTTTCTTCACGTTAAAAAACGACCCTGGTGTCTAACTCTGTCTTGTGGGGAGGCATTGTAAGTAGGTACATGCAAATTTGTGAAGTTTTACTACAGTTTTTTATGGTGTGAGGCGGGAGTTGTTCAACATCACATTTATTGTGGCTATTGACTGGCATCACATACAGCCAAACACTTAAAACAAACACTTATAATCCTAACTTTTCTTTTTGTACATTTTTTAACTCTACATACTGAGGGCTGAAAAGAGACTGAATACTTAAGAATTTAGTATATACAGTTGAATACAATCTAAGTTCTCAAAGGAAAATAAGCTTAATATTTTCATATCCGTTTCTAGCTTTAAATCACAAGTTTCAATAACCATTCTCTTTATGGCTGGAACTTTTCTTAATTGACCAACATTTCTTTTGAAACTGGTCACTTCCTATTTGAATTTATAGTCTGATTTGTAGATATTATTTTATTGAGATGCTTGTGTTAGTACAACCCTTAGTTGGAAAGTAACCAACCACATTTAGTGTGTCCAGGTTGATTAATGTTATCAGCAACAATGACAGTGTCGAGGGCATTGTTGAAGGGAAAAGACTGCGTCAGTATTTCCCTCCAGAGAAAAGTCAATCGAAATTGAAAACATGAAATAATATAAAAATGAATTTCTAAGTTTTGGCAAATTGTTAATTACAAACTCTGAGATTGTTTCTTTTTAAAAACTTGAATTAACATGAAAACATTTTGAATTTATATTCACAGAAGGGTTTCTTTCACCTTAAGCTCAATTACTTTTATAAGTGTCCTGTTATTTTTAATTAAAATCGTGACATTTTTAAAAGCCACTATTTCTAAATCACACACACACACACACACACACACACACACACACACACACACACACACACACACACACACACACACACACACAGAGGATGATTGAAAAGTAACTCCCTATTTTAAAATATATAGAATCTATTTTTGAAATATAATTTATACAATTAATGAATATGAGAAGAAAGTATGATGCATGGACTTATTTAAAATTCGAAGCCATCTTTTCAAGTCGACCAAGAATCGCATCAACTGATTTCACAAACTCTTGAGGAAAAGTAGTCATAACTTCACATATTCACCTTTCAAGTGTTTCTAAGTTTCTTGCTTTTGTTAAGTAGACTTGCTCTTTCAGTCAACCCCAGAGAAAAAGTCATAGGGCTTTAAGTCAAGACTTCTGTCCAGCTATTCATGTGAACTGTGATGACCTACCCATCTTCCAAGTATTTGGGCATTCAATCATTCGTAAACAATAGCAAAGTGTAGAAGACTATTTGGCCAATTATTAGTATTATCTTGCATAAAAATCAAGCACTAATAATTGGCCAAATTTCATCTCTCAACATAGTGAATTACCATTAGTAAGCATTATCTCTTTTGGGAGTAGTGTTTTACCTGTTTTGTTATCGAAGATTACTTCTTCCTTTTTGGGGGAACGGGAAACACAGTGTAGTATATTTTGAATATCCAAATTTTCTTTCAAAATATTTTATCAAAGAATAACTTAAAAAAAATAATGATCAATATGCGCAAAAATCTCATAAAATTATTGAAATGTTATTCTGTCGAATATTAGCATTAATCTTGTCTTCATATTACCTTAAACTAATTTTACGGTCATTTTTGTATGAAATATTTGTAACAAGATATTTCTGCTATAGCTTTTTGCTATATTCGACGGGATATTATGGTTTGCATTTGAAGAAGATATCTAAAAATATTCTACTGTTAACTTATCCATTATTATTTATTTTACCCATCTGCACTTATTTTACTCATCGGCGTTCACTTTACCCATCAGCGTTCACTTTACTTAAAATCTAAAGAAGCATTAATCATAGATGAATGCACATCTCATTAGACAAAATCTGATAGAGATGGTAATTGTTTCATTCATGTTTAAGGCGAAATTTGATATGAATAACAGGTTGATCTATGTGAAGAGTATTGGTGCACACTAATCGGTTTTACATTTTTTTTTTTTTTTTTTTGACATATTTTCCCTCCTCCTGGCTAATATTGTTCCATGCCAAATTTGATATTGGCATTTATATTTATACTAGCGAGGGTACCCAGCGTTGCCCAAATATTTCAAGGTTGTTTGGTAAGAAACCCCAGGAGGGGCTTAAAAAAAAGTGGTAGTAGTGGTGTGGGGGGAGGGGGAAATCAGAACAACAGTAGACAGCCCGGGTGGAGAGAGAGGTTAAAAAAAAACATACACACATGCATTTTGGATTTTATATTGGATTTTAGATTTCATATTGGATTAGAATCAACACATTGCCAAGATATTGTGACATTACATAAAGTATCCAGGTTATCTCGAGCCAGAAAGGTGTTTTATCAATTGATGAATATCACAGGCCTATGAAACTAAATATGAATAGTGTATGTGTACCCTAAAAAATATTGGTAAAAATTCCAAGACAGTTTCAGAGTTCAATAGAAGGTACTTAGAGGAGACTCGAAGGGAGATACCATGGTCAAAATGTTACCATAACAACTACCAAGATGAGAAAGTTATTTTAAAAATGTCATTTTCTTGTGGAAATCGTTCCAAACAAGACATATGAAGTCACTTGATGTAAGGAGCTAAAAATAATAGCACTTTAAGGTAAAAAACTTGCAAGTGTTGGATGGAATAGATTCTCTCCGAGATAACAACAATAATAGTGAAAATTATTCAATTCCAAATATTCCAACATAATTAAATAGAATTTATACTCTGTATATAAATAGCTATGCTTTTCTAAAGTAATACTAAGAGAGGTATGTCCACATATACTCAAGCAAACACCAGCATCAATCACAACTGATTAAAATAATATTGTTTTTAGTGTAAACGAAACAACTGTTATCTTAAATGACTTTAATAAAATGAGTTGTAAGCTAGTTTGAAATCAATGAAAAATGTGGCATCCATTATTGAGAGTACTTGCTCACGATTTAGGGGCCATTATAGGGGTAAAATTGCCCAAAACTCGTTTGTTCACTTTTCTCAATAACCATCCCATGGATTTAAAAAAAAAAATATGCACAAACATTAGTCAAGGTAAAAGTAAATTATTCACTTGCGGAGGGGACCCTGCATGCTCGGCTTTTTTTTTTTTTTTCTTTTTAATTTTTTTTTAAGGAGTCACACCACTTATCAAGGCCACTCTAAGATAAGTGTTAAATGTAAGGTAGATGGTGAGACAGCAAGGTAATAGTGGAACTTACATAGGGCCAGATTATCTAAGCAGACGGCTCAACAGAAATATATTCACATTGGATTTGGAGATGACCATGTTATAATCAGTGGGGAAGCAGACCCGCAATATTGTGTTCCACACAGTTCTAGGAAAGAAATTCTGTTCATGGAATTTTTGTTTATGTTTAGGCACAGATAGAGAATGCTGGAAGGTTTTTGTGGTAGTTGCAGATGTGTTTATTTGTTGCAAACGTTTTGCATGAAGGGACCATAGATCAGAGCTCAATTGAGCACCTACTGTAAAAGTAAGGACAGCGCAGAGACAAACACGCAATGTTTCTTCTGTGAGAAAGAGGAAGTAGGGAGGCGAAAAGGTTATTGCTCACTAAATTTAAAGAAGCCAGTAGTTGCAAAAAGGAATCAAAAACCCACCAGAAGAGGAAATTTGGAAGAAAGTAACTTTTTTTTACTTAAGAGTAACTTAAAGGGAGATAATGGGTTCAAAACAGGGAGGCAGAACACCTAATTGTAAGGTAAAAACAGGTATAAAATAGCAAATATCTCAACAACTTGGCGAGATAAAAATTAATGATCTTCAGAATCAATACCCTCAAATTAGTCTAAATCAGCTTGAAACCTTCGGCACCAAAAAATGTTGGCCAGTGTAATCATTCATATTTTCTCAGACATCGAATATTTTATTAAGTCATAGTTTCTTAACTAAATAAACACTACTACTAAACTTGCACATCTAAATTCACATAACATATACCTTGAAACCATAAGTATTTTTTTGCTTATGTGTACCTGTAAATTATCTTTGCACAGTTAAGTATTTAAGCAGTGAAATTTTTATTTTAAATGAAAATGTATTTTCATTAACTTTTTCTTTTATTTCACTATTGAACAACATTCTGGCACTTGTTTTTCTATTTACATATGCATTATTTAAAATGTTATTTTAAAAATATTTTTGAATATTTTCCAGTATTTCTATTGTGCTGTACTGAGGTACATGTTGAGCGTATTACAGAATTATGTTAAATAGTTATGCAATTATATTTGTGTACACTCTAAATATACTTCTGTGTTATATATATCTATACTCTATATAAATTTTTTTTGTATGTGTCTGTTGATATTCATATTAAATGCAACTTTTATATGGGTCATGGAATTGCATTGACTAGCAAACATCTAGCTAATTTGCATATTCTTTTAAACATTCATTTTAATTCCTTATTAGTTTTTTATTTTTCGGTTTTCTTATGGGATGATCACCTTTAGTTAACTATTACGTGTAATTATATTCATACAGATATTCTACATGATTTATACTTGCGTAATATTTGTGTAAAAATGTTTATAGTAAACAAAACTCTTTCTATATATATTTATGTATATGTATATATTTTTGTTTAAAATATTTTGCCTACCAAACGCCTAGAGTTTTTAGTCTACAGACATGAAACTTCATATATAAGGTATTTGAAGCCATGTGAAACTTTATATTTGGGTTTTAGCCCGGGAAAATCGTTGCAAAAGTGAAAATTAAAAAAAAAAAAAAAATGAAATTTGCCAAGGGATGGTCGAACGCCGGCATTACAAATATATGTGCATAACATAGTAGCTATTGGTTTATGTTTTAATTTTCATCCTTGTAGCAAACATGTTTTCATAGCTCGGTCAATAATGGCAGAGGAAAAAATAAATTGTAAGCTGAATGTTTTGGTTTCCATTCTCAGTGGTGGCGCACAAGTCATTTTTATTTATTTATTTTTTTTTTTTACTTTTTAAAGCATTAATATATATATTGGGTCCATTATAATAATGATAAATACGAAATCTGCATTAATCAAAATATCATATTTAAGTGTATTTTACGACTGGGAAATTCCGGGCGCCGTGCTAATATATATATTTATTAACTGTTATTTAGAATTCAATTTTTGTTGTAAACATGCTAGCACTTCTCTTGATAACTTTTATGATTAACTGCATTATTTAGTTTTATAATAAAGTTTGTTGCTTATACATTTGAACTGGTTTCATATGAAACCACAAATATTGTTTGATATGGAAAAAAGATTACAATTCAAATTTACCTAAAATTTTTTGTATATTTTTTGTATTTATATTATTTTTCTTTCGTCAGCCTTGAAAATCAGTAAAATGCCAACAGTTTTACCTCGAGAAGAAGAAGAAGTCAATGGAGTGACAAACAACTCCCTTGAGCCGAATGTGAATCGTACTAATGAAATGCAAAATATCATGAAACGCGGCTTAATGGTTGCCACGTGTGTGAGATGGAGAAATTGGCAACCTGGTAGTGAATACATCAAGTATGTCCTGATGAAAAATACCCAATTAAATGTGCAGCGAATTACATATAAGTAAGTTATCTCATGCATGAAACTGGCTAGTATTTAACAAGTGGAGGTAAATACTTCTGCTTATGGCAACATTCATTCTAGTTGAGTTGAGCTGCACTCCCCCTCCCCTGGCATGCACGACATGTCAAACCATTCGGGGAGTATTTGTTATGAATAAAGTTTCTTTCAGATCTGTTTCAGAGATGGGATGCAAATCCTACCCTTACTTTCTATTCTTTACCTTTGGATGGAGTCGTAACAGGTACTATCATTCTAAGCCAAAATGGAACTGATTATAGGATTAACGAAAAGGTCACATCACACTCTCTAAATCCCCAAACAAATGCATCACGATTGCATGGGTTTTTGTGTCGTATTTAGGGTCGCTTAGTAGTTTATATGGTTAGCTAAAAAGTAGGCAAAAATAAAAAAGGTAGAAACTAAAGAAAATTGAATTCTAGGTTCTTGATGTAAGGTAAAGGCAAACCATCTTCTGAAACTAAAAATTAGTGTTTAATTATTGTTTTATTTTTATTTATTAAATGCTTGTTTTAGAAATTCTATTTTCATCCTTGCTACTTATTACATTTTTATTGGAGTTATCTTCAGGTATATATAAAGTGAACATTGAAGAATCAGACATGTCTGTTTGTTTGCACTAATTCAAAATCAGACAGATCTCCCAGATCACCATCTCAAATTTGGATAAACTTAATACAAACAGACCACTCTACAAGTCCGGGGCATTAATTGGACTTTCATCAACATAATTTTCTTCTAGGGTGATACACTAACTGCAATGATTCTCACAATTTAATACTCTTTTTGTAGAACGATTTGTCTTGGCCCTCAAAATAGATCTGTTTCTGATATCACTTTTTCATTGGAGCCAAATTTCTTTCTCTGGAGCATTCTTGGAGATTTGCAAACAGCCAGAAGTCGCTGGGGACCAGATCGAAGAAATAGTGAATGCAGTTCGAAGTGCAATTCATGTAATTTTGCCATCATTTTCATTGTCTTGATGATACAATAAATTGTCCTGATGAACAGGTTGATCTATGTGAAGAGTATTGGTGCACACTAATCGGTTTTACATATTTTTTTTTTTGATGACAGAGATAATATAAACATATGAGGGATGATGATACTTAATCTCTGATATATATATTACTCATATTCACCTCTAACAAGGCAAATTGCAATTGAGATGTGATAGGCTAATGTGAATTAGGAATACTCTGAGGAGTGAGTTGAGCAGCAAGATGTCTGTTTGCATAATATTGAGGTTTCTGCATATTAGTGCAGTTGTAAAAACAGGGAGAGAATTCTAAAGTCTAGCAATTTAAGGGAAGAACTATTCAGAAAATGTTCTTGAAGACCCACATTTTGACAGGTATCATTGACCATGTAGACAATGATGCTATGAGGTGTGCAGAATCACGACCACCGAGATATAGAAGGCCTCTTAACTGAAAAATGGCTGCTGGCAATGTAGGTAAGATTTATTAAACTATCACTGTCGATACTATATGAGGGCATTTTTCAAAAGATTTAAAACATGTTAAAAAAAGAAAATAAAAGGATCCCAATTCGATTAATAATGAAACTGAACTTTTTTCAATATAAAATATAAATATTATGTAAAATTACGTAATTTTAAAGCAATATACAATCTAATAATAAAACTGAATTATGAATTTAGGGAACAAACAATTAAAGAAACATTAAACACAAACATTTCTAGGTCTTCGGAACAAGATCACAGTGTAGTATCTGTTTTAATGCTACACTTCACCTTTTCTGTCCTCGGTCGGTGGAGGAGAAACCTTTTATGACTGAAATTATTTTTGTTCCTATCCCGAGTGCCCCTTATTGTATTTCCAAGTTGAATTACATTGTTTGGGTTTGCATTACTGTACATATAGATTCGAAAAAGTTGTCAAAAAACAAATACATAACAAATAAATGTTATCAAAGGCAAGATAAGTTACTTTTCTACCTAACTGGATATGTTTTTAGTGTTTTTATTTAATGTAACATGCTTATTATTTTGTATAGTTTTTAGAATCTGTATAGTAAAACAAACCCTCCTCCCTAAAAAGGTACCATTAAAATTTAAGGGTTTGTATTACAAAATAATATTAGAAACACACTCAATATATGTCAGCCTATGTCATGGTAACATATATTGAGTGAGTTTCTAACAGTATTTTGTACAGTTTTTTTTAGTTTGAACTTATTTTCCCAAACTTAATGTATTCAACAGCGAGATCGCCGCCATTTGTCTTTTTCAAATATATCGATAAACACTGCATGTTTTTCGAACCGAATAAACATTTTACATTAAATAAAAACACTAAACTTATCTAGTTAGATAGAAAAGTAATTTGTCTTGCCTTTGATAATATATATTTGTTATATATTTGTTTTTTGACAATTTTTTTCAAATCTATGTGTATAATAACCCCGCCCCTCTCTTTTTTCATTAAATTGTTAGATGAAAGTGCAGAATAGTTGGAAAGACCCCCCCCCGTTAAAAATAGCTTTCTAAATAATATTTCAGCATGCTACGAACAACATCTGTTTATAAGATAAAACAAGAAAATATTTATTTTTATTTAATGTACTCTTTATTTTTAGTTCATATCAAAACTAATTAAAACTGATTAGTTAATGAATTTTTAATTAATTTGTGTAGTTCGTATATCTCGGGACAAAATAAAAAATGTCCTATTTCATTTCCCACTTCAGTCATGTAAATTATTTAGTTAAAATGTTATAAAAAAACAAAAACTTGTAGTTTTAAATATATTTCAAAGAAATAAATTACGCCCAGTGCTAAAATATTGAAAATTCATCGATCGTTAAAAAAAACCCCCAAAAACTGTCATGAAAAATGCTAACTTTAAAATATTTGGAAATACTCAGTGAAAAGTTTTATTTATTATTAAAAGAACGGACTGAAATATTATATAAAAATTGTTTGATTTGCAGAAAAAAAAAAAATGAAATGAAATATTCGACTTTTTCTGATAAAAATAAAAGTTCAAAAACGAATTAACTTACTATATTTTATTAGATTAAAATTATCCCAATGTGCAATTATAATAATTATCTAAATGGAGAATTGTTCTTTCTCTTTAGAAGAACATACATGGACGTTCAGTAACACAACTATATTTTTTATGCCTGTTAGCATGACCACGTGGTTGAACACTGGAAACTTTCTATACCTACAAGTTGATCAGGAAGTGACGTCACGCTGTCATGTTCACTAGCCTACTCTCTTGGTAGCCGTGATGTATAAATTTCAATTAGTGTAAATATAATGATATGAAGAACTAAAAAATGTTGACTTCTTTAAAATGTAATTATTGGTTTAATTGAAATTAAATACCAGTTCCGAATTCTGGAGAAAAAACACATAAAAATACTAAAAGGTAGCATTTTTCAGCATTCCATCTTTCTTGGAAAAGCAAATATGTTCTCCTTCAAGCCATAAACGGTTTTAGTTTTGTGTCTATTAAAAAAAGAATGACACATTTTAAAGTGTCATAACCCCTGACTGGATGAGGATGTTTCATTCAAAAATTTATTAGGGGTGGGGTATATCTTCCTGTATGGTTAAAAATATCAAGCTTTCATCAAAATTTCAAATGGTGATTTGGAAACTTTTGAAATGGATAACTAAAGGCTGACAAGTATTATCATCTGTCTAATTAAAACTGCTATAATTTTTTCCTAATTAAAGTAATTTTTAGTACTCTATTAACTTTATGCATGGTTTTGAATTCTGTCTGGCATTTACTTATGATAATCTCTATTTACTTATCTCTCCACGAGGGCAAAATTAAACACAAAGTCAGTTTCTAGTGTTAAAAAAATCCAGTTATTTAAAAAGGGGCACACTGGATTGGAACAAAAATAAAAATTGCCTCTGTAGAAGGATTTTTCACTGTTTTCAAGAAGAGAAAAAATTGTATCAGAACGGATATTTCACTTTATTCCAAGCCAAAAGCTATGGGAACAAGAATTTATTGTCAGGCGCATATACAAAGCTTTTTTTTTTTATTTTTCATTTAGGAATAATGTTATGCAGAAAGCAATATTCATCATTTTATTTCCATATGTTTTCCTGTGTCTTAAGTGTCTTGCCTAATATAACTTTTTCAATAATATTTTCATTTTCGTTTTTTCTTTTCCTCATTTTTGGTTTTATTGAATTGTCTGGCAACAAACTCAATATTAGTTCTTGGCTTTATAACTTATTACTTGCTTGTCAAACTACCTAGAAGTTAGCACATTCGATAATAGGAGTCTGTTGATGAAAATGCATTCATGTATGCGTGATATCTGTGCATTCCACCCGGTTTACATTGGAAAAATTAATTACATTAAAAAATTATTATTTGACAAATCTGAAAACTTTTCCATGAATATAAAAAAAACTTTGGTTCTCGTTCTTTTTATCATAAGCAGAATATCAGCAGTTGGTTTGATCTATCAAAGAAGACAGAATATTCTATGTATAATCCATTCAGGCCTCGCAATAGCAACTCACCATCTCTTTCCTTTTTCACATTACCATTTCATACACACACACAAACATTAACTCTCTCACAGAAATTCTTGTAAAAACAAATCAGTTACAAAGACACAGAATTAATTCAATCATAATCTATTCTTACGTTTTCAGAAACAAATTTGTTTTTGATCTTTACATTTTATTTCCATGTTCACTGCATGCACCTTTAATAGTTGATTACATTGGTAGGAAACAAAATAAGGTCAATTATGTATTTAGATTATTTGGATGATTCAAACTGTTTTTGTCTTGAGTATTATTTTCACAACATCTCAGCCGATGTGATGTCCAACCTTCTCTGGGTGTATCTTGTTGAACTCGGAAATATCTCTGTTAAACTCGGGGAAATCTGCACGGAATTTCGAACAGAACCCTTTAATCCATGGGATAACATGCTCTTGTTCTATCAGCCATTACTTGGTATAAGTCCTAAGTAATTTGCAATTTTGGGTGCCACTCACACTGTATAACTTACAACTTAATTTTACCAAGTATTTCATCCATTACACCACTGGTCTTTTCAACATAATGGATGAAGAGAAGAATATTTTAATACATGTCACAGTTTGATTCTTTTTTTTTCTTTAAATAAAGTAGAATAGCATAAGTAACTCTCTCTTAATGGGTCACAGGTATGTTTAGTGTGTGTGTATATATATATATATATATATATATATATATATATAAAGGATGAGAGGTTAATAATTGTGAAATTATCAATCCAATTTTCAAAGGAAGAAACATAACAAAATCAAATTTATATGTACGATCGTTTCGGAAGTGATCGTACATATAAATTTGATTTTGTTATGTTTCCTCCTATGAAAACTTGATTGATAATTTCACAATTATTAATCTCTCACCCTTTCTATTTATGTAGCTCTAGATAATTACACCTAATCGAGTTTATCATAACAGCAATACTTCGATCACAGCACCTTTAAATATATTTTACTGAGACTTTGCTCATTTAACCCTGTCTGTTACACTCTATAATATATATATATATATATATATATATATATATATATATATAGTTTGCTTCAAGCATTGTGCATAATGTAAGAAGTTATGTTCGAAGTTCATGCCAATGCAGTTTGGTAGAAAAAAAAACCGTTGAATATGAGACAACTAAACTGAATGAATTACTATTGAAAGATTTCAATAGTTTTCAATTAACTATTAGTTAACATGCAATCTTTCTAAAGTAATCAATTTGAAAATGTCATTCTTAAAAGAATGAAACACACATTTTTAAATAAAGTATACTGAGATTTTTCTCTATTTGATTGACCGAGATTGTTATTGATGTTCTTTAAATTTAGAGGTAAACTTCATCTTCAGAAAAAAAAATATTTATAACATGATTGGAGTGTTTTTTGCCAGGAATCTAGTAAATTATGGGATGTTCATTGTAATAGATTCGCAGAAAATTATTTAGTTATTGTTGAAGTGTGAGTTATATTTTTGCTCGATATTATTAAATTGTTATATTTTACCAATAATAATTATATTATTACATGTTTCTGCTTAAATGTAATGCTAGTTTATTATTAGCTGCTATAAGAGTATAAAAGTAGAGCACTGTCTGGAAAATAAAAACAAAAAGCAGTCAACTAGCGTTTATGCAACGTTCACAATTTCCACTCGTTTGAACTCTCAACTGTTTACTGTTGTCTGCAACAACTTAATTTTCGTGGCACTTGTTTGTGGTCTGAAGGTAACGGCTTATTAAATGGAGTCAAATGTGACTTTGTAGCTGGGTTCGAATCTCTCGACCAATAGTAATTGTCACTTCCTACACTGATGATTGCAAAAGCATGAAACATTTGTGTCTAGGTATAAAAATAATTTATATATATATTTGTGTGTTGGGAAGTGACTTTTAAATTACTTTTTTTATGATCAAAGAAATAATAAACATCATCATTATTTATTATTTAATTGGAATTTATTATTGAGATGAGTACTATTTATTAATTTATTTACTGCGGACTATTATCCTCATCTTTTCTTAGTTGTTGCTTTATGACATTTCAGCCAACTATTCCTTTGGCCTTCGTCAGGTGGTAACCACGACGGGATAGGAACTCCAAATCTCCTAACTGCATTCTCAGCAATTACTGTCATCCATAGAAGTTGTCGTCTCACCACTCATCACGTCAGAGGCTTACTTGGCCAAAAATGTTGTGAGATGACAACTTCTATGGATGGCAGTAATTGCTGAGAATGCAGTTAGGATATTTGGAGTTCCTATCCCGTCGCGGTTACCACCTGACGAAGGCCAGAGGAATAGTTGGCTGAAACGGTGTGAAACAACTAAGAAAAGTTGAGGATAATAGTCCACACTAAATGAATCATCATTATTGTATTATGTTTTCGATACTAAGCGCCATTCATCTAATTATATATACTTTAGTAAGAAAAAAGGATTGTTAATTAATATTGTAAGCATCTGCATGTTTCATTTTTTTTTTGCAAAAGTAATCTACAGTTTTCTTTTACTTCAATACCTACATTGTGATTGTTTTTGTATTTTTAATGTCTTAGCCATGATACTGAAACTCCTTAAATAGAAGCTATCATTTACAAAGTATTTGTTTACAAATATATGCCTGTGAAACGAATTAATCCAATCATAGACCAAACATAAGGTTTCATCATATAATTTTATCATAATGATATATTGACATACTATAAAACCAGACAAGCAACCTTTTAATGAGAATTGAATTCACAAGTATTTGACAATCTTTTATTTAATGGAACATTAGAAAAAAAAACATTTCTGTGTCTGCACATTTTATTCAATGAATATTTTATCTTGTATTAGATCACATTCTTATATGATAGTATTCATTGATAATTCAGACATAGTTATTGGTAGAGAATGCTGAAAGATGGAAGTCAGAATTTTCAATGTGTTTATTTACTTGTGCATATAGTCGTGTCATATGTATGCATCTTCTTCTCATCTTAAAACCAGCACATTGACAAATTATTGCAATTAAGCCAACTTGTATACGTTGCACTGTTCTATATTTCACACCATTTGGAGAAACTATGGCTACCGTGGAAGTAACTATTTTTGCACAAAAAAAACAAACAGTGATTATGAAACCAATCTGATACGAAAATAATTCCTAGTTTTTAATAATTGTATCTTTATTTAAAAAAAATTATATTTAATGCAATTTAATATTTGATTAACATTAAATCGGACACTAAATGCATTAAGTTTAATACAACTTTGAATGCATTACTTGAACAAATTTCACCAACCATATGCTTGTCCTTGATTTATGCAAAACCCATGAGGAAACATCTTTTCACATTCTATCAAAAACTTTTTTCCAAATCCACAAAAGCAAAATATAAGCTCTTTTTATCAAGATACTTTTTTGCATTTGTGTCAGGATAAATATAGCATCAATGGTACTTTTCCTCAGGAATAAAACTAAACTGCATTTCATCTATGCTTATCTGACTTATTTACTGTTCAATTAATCTCCCTGCTTCGATAAGCTTCTGGGTCAGACCTTTACTCTGAACTTTAAATGGAAGACACATCAAATCTATTGCTAAGGTCACTGAAAAAATATTTGCATCATTCTCCTGTTTCCAAGGTATCTCACTCCTGACGCAATCCTCTGCCTGTAGAAAATACATCATAAAATGGGGTACTATTGCTAGATCTGGGAATGAGCTGCTCGGAGCACCCTATCCTACCTTGCCAAAGTTTAAAACCAGTTTCAAAACCTAATAGTTGATGCTCTTTTCTCCTCCCTGCAACCTCTTTCCCACAGAAGAGATGTTGCAAACTTTTCTCTGCACTACAGTTATTTTCAGAGCAAGTGCTCATTTGAGATTCAATCTCTATCTGCCCCATTGCCAAACTTCTACAAAAAGCACTTGTCCTCCTACAACCACTATCATCAATTTCCCCCACTCTCTATCTGCGCTTAAATCTAAAGGCAAATTCCATAAACAAGGCTTTTTTCTTAGAACGTCTCGTGTGGAACACTGTCCCACTGGCCAGTTTCTCAGCTGACTAAAATATGATTCTCCAAGTCCAATGTAAACAAATATTTGTTGAGCCATCCTGTTAAATAATCAAATTCTACCCACTTTCCACTACTGACGATCACTAAACTGTTGTCAGTTAGCACTGTACATTCATTACTCCTTATCCTTGAGTGGCCTTCAGACCTTAAGTTGTGATGCTCCTGTAAATAAAAAAATCTGTATTCCCTATAGTGTCATTTCCAAGCATCTCTCCTTGTCTTGTTTGTTGCTTGCACCCCACTTTTATTTTAAATCAACTTCTAACAATATTTTGTTCATTCTTCTGTGGCCACACCCTTCTATTTATGTCTTAAACAGAATCAGTCCTGTACTTTTTGTTTCACCCCAAACAAGCATATTGGCTATTCATGTTATTTGGCGTTTTTGGACTATTGTTTTCATTTTGAGCACCATTTTCACGGTCTTCTTCAGGTGTATCTTGTCGAACTCTGGAATGTTTCTGTTGAACTTGGGAATTTGCATGGATTTTTGAATGGGACCCTTTATTTACTTAAAAAGCTATCATGTTCTTGTTCCGTCAGCCCTGACTGGATAGATGTCCTGTGTAATTCGTAGTTGGCACTAAGGCATCAGGGGTTACTGTGATTGGGTGCCAAAATTATCTTAGTTTAGGAGTTGTGTAGCAAAATATTTGTTCACATTACATTTAAATTCGACATATTAATACAGTTGGAGTATCAGGAGGGAATTCCAAAGACAAGTGGTCCAAGGAATGAAGTGATTAGAGTAGAAAGTTTTCTGGCATCTGAAGACCTCTACTGTGAAGGGGTGGGATTTTATTGCTGGTTTTGTTGATCATTGATATTTACATTGAGAGGATGTACAAGTGTGGTAAGCGGAAGTATTTGTAAAACAAGCAAACACATGCCATATTACAGTGATAAGACAGGGACTAGACCATTATATATAGTGCTGGCCTATTAGGTTGCAGACTCTTTTTTTTCTCCCCCCCCCCCTTCTTCAAGAAGGGACAGATGAGTGTTTGGAGCATCAGCCCAAATGTGACAACAATACTTTATGCATGGAAGAATGGTGACTTTGTAGAGATATAGGATACTGCTACATACTAGAAGCTTTCTAACCTGGTAAAGGGAGCTCACCTTTGCAGCAGACTTGGCAGTATCTTCTATGTATTTATTCCAATGCTTGTTTCATATGAATGTTAAGCCCATAAGTTAAAAGGTCGAGCTCTTAAAGAGTGAATGGTTCTTATAACTGTTAAAAGAAAGAGTTTTGTTTTGGTAGCATTAAATGTAACCATTCATTTAAGGTCATTTTCTAAGGATTCAGCTATAGTCTTGGATATGCTTGTGTTCGATCTGCTCACATGTTGCGAATAGTGTGGTGTTATCAGCTATTATACTCATCTTGGAATTGCATCAGAGAGGCCGTGTATGTCTTGAAAAATCATCCGGTTGCATATACATTAACTTACATGAATAACTCACGGAAATAAACATCATGAAAATATGTTTGCGTGTACATAGATTTACATCATAAATAACTCGTGTAAATACATTTGGAGTTATTAAGAAATTGAAGTGTAAAAAAAACTTAAAATGACTTGATTCAGCAATAAAACGAAAACACTTGATATGCCATAAAATATCTGAGTTATTTCTGTAAAAAAAGAATTCGTCTCCATTTAGTCTCTTGTGAGGTTTGTAAAGAAAATTAGTTTCATAAGATGTTCAATAATAAAAAAAAGGAATAAATCACCAAACAATATTGATACCCACCCTGTTTCTTTTTTTTTTTTCCATATTTTTTTAAGCAAAAATTTACAGTGATAAAGGCACACTTATCTATTCGATGTGTATGTTTGGTTAGATAGGTAAACATTATTTTTTATTTGCAATATTAATGCTTACACATGCATTTTAGCATGAATAAATAGGCACAAACATAATATCAATAATGTATTGGCTCATGCAATAATTTTAGAATACTTGTTTTTCCTTTTTTTATATTTATTATTCTAGATGAATGCAATGTATAAGCAAATACCAAATAAATTAGCTGCCAATCTACTTTGAGACTCAAAATTCTTTTAATGTTTTTCAACCCCTTTTATTCTCCATTTCGTAATATTTTTCTTTCAATTTTTTTTTTTTTTTTTTAGATAATTTTCTAACCAATTTTCCTACTTAAAGAATTAAGCGATTTTCTTGTTTCATATAAAACATTTTAATTCATTTCGGCATTGCAAATTTTACAAGTTATATAAATATGGAATTGAAAAAAAAATATTGAAGGAAACATTGTGAAATGTATTATTCTGTTCTTTGTCTTTGGCTTTATTTGGTATTATTTCGTTGGAACTAGATATTAGAATGAATTCAATGTGATTTTAGGTATTCTTGTTGGTGATGGAGTGGATGTTGGCTAGCACTGATAACTCGATACACTATGTTTAAGTTCTGTTCCATAGTACAATTGGTGATAAGATTGGTTTTATGGTATATCAACCCTTTTTGGAGTCTTTAATGCGAAATCCGGTAATTTTGCTAAAATGCTTTATGCTTGAAGTTCGTTACATCTTCAAATATTTACTCATGGTGTTTGGTTCAGTTATTTTGTAAAGAAAAATTAATATTGACTTTGCTGAACATGACTGAGTTTTGCATAGGGAAAGGAAAACAAAGTCGATGTTAATCCACTTAATAGCTTAGCTCAGCAATAAATCTTGAAGTGACTGGTTTAGTATTTAACAATACGAACTTGTTCCAAGTTCAAATCCAGTTTGCTCTACAAAAAGACTTTCAGTTAGGATGTTGGCAACGTTCATGCGGTCCCTTTGGTAATTCCCAATGTCTTTCTACAGCTTGTGGGGGGCGTTGCCTGGTCGTAAAAAAAAAAATTGTGACAAAGCTTGAGGGGGGGGGGGCGCTGCCAGGTCTTAAGATCCACTTTAATATGATAAATTATTGTGACAGTGAGGACGTAGGGGAGAGGGGGGCCTGTTACCTGGTCAAAAAAAATTGTGACAGTGGGGGGAAGGGGATGTAACAAAAAATTGTGACAACGGTTGGAGGGGGACCATTGTCTGATGGTAAAATCCATTTAAATATGATAAATTGTGACAGCAGGGTGGAGGTGGGGGGGGGAAATTTGACAATGGGGACGCCCGACGTTGTCCCCCCACTCCACCGTCGGGGGGGGGGGAAATATTGCAACAGCAGAAAGGGGGGGGGCTGCCCGGTCGGAAAAAAAAAAATTAAAAATAAGACTTTGGTGGCATCGGCTCGAAACCAAAAGCAAAATTTTGTAAGCAAAAATAATTAAAAAAAAAATGAAGTGTGCCGGACATGAACTCGCAAAGCAAAAGACAGTAAGTGAGCACCCTATCCATCGGCCTAAGGTTCTAACAACGTTATCCCATTGTAAATTTATCTATTTAAAAAGTTAGAAATTCGCATTTGCTCAGACATGTTTAAGATTTAGTGTCATGGCAAAGATTTTTACATTACTCACTCTTTTAAAGAAAACGGCATTTTTATTTGAAATAATTGACCTTTTTTTCTTTTTAATTTTCGATATTATTTGTCCAAGAGATTGCTTTTTCTTACCATACCATACCATACCATGCCTATGCCACAACTATACAGATGAAAGTTTTTAACTGAAAAATGATGTTGCATTCGTTGAGTTACTGTTCAGTATGAAAACTAACGAATAAAGTTGTGATGTGATTGAATCTTTCACAACTTATTTTTTTACTCAAATTTGACACTCGGAAATTTAGTAACTACTTGTAAAGCGTCTCTCCATTTGAAGTTGATATCAGTATTCAACCACCGTACTAAAGCAATAATTTGTAGATTAAGTGCAAAGGTCAAATATAAAATAAATTAAGGAAGTTAGAAAAGAAGTACAAATAAGCCATGCTAAGCTTGAAAGCAAATTCAATGAAATATATTCTGAATAGATATACGAAATGTACAGTTGAGATTTTACACATAAAAGAATTCTTATGTGTTCTTTAAGTATATTTTTCATAATTTTTTATCAATATATTTTTAAAAGATGCAGTGATTTTTTTTTTTAAATATTTTTTTTTTGTTTTTAAATGAAAAAAAAATAATCTTAGAATACACAATCCTTCCTGCATTAATGGAATTTTGTTTTTAAGCCATTGTATCTTTTTTTCTCAGCCTGATAACCGATGAAATGAATCTCTGCATTAGTAGTCTCGGACGTCCATTGAAAAATTGTATGTAGATTTTTTTCCTAGTCTTTTGTATCCAGAGCGTAATCCTTAAAAAGATAAATAACGTTTTGTCAATGATTTTCACCATAAAAATTCTGAAAATCTTTTTCGGCTTTTTAGTATGACATATTTTTTGGAAAAAGGAAGGCTTTTTTAATATTTACAAAGCATCTTCAGTTGAATATTTTCGTTTTAAAAAATGGTAGGTAAAATGGGGAAGTATAACTTCAGTATTCTTACTGGTTTTATTATATTTGTATTATCCTACTTTCTATAGTTTTTATGAATACAATAACATTGTCTATCATTATCCTTAGTTTCATATCTGTTTTACATGCATTTAACTGCTTTAAAAAACTGACTCCCAAATTAACATAAATTGCTTCTTTTTTTAAGGTCCATTTTAATCACTTCCTCCGATATTTCTCTTGGTCTTACCATAAGGTAACTGGACCTGCTATCTTAACTGGTCTATATCTAGTAACCCAAGAACCTTTATCAATTCTTTAAAGGTGTCCATACCATCAAAGCCTCCTGTTCTTCACATATTTCCCTATAATGTCCAGACTTAATCTTTCTGTGTCGTCATTAGAACCAAGCCAGCTCGTTTAATTTTTCCTGTCACTTTTCTCCAAGCAATACATGTCCTTAACCCCATAACTTTCCAGCTATTTTTCTTAAACTAATTTCCAAAGGAAATTATTTCATTGGAGGAAGAAGAAGAAACTAATATTTGACATTGAAATTAAAAATTATTATCACATTACCAAAATAAGTATAATAAATTTTCATTCATAGAAAAATGTTCAAATTTTTTGTACTTGTTGTAAAAAGCTGAATTATTCTAATAATGGTGTTATGAAAAACAATGAACATTTAAAAATTATTCCAATTTTATTTTAACGAAATTTTTTTGTTTACATCCATAATTCGGCTAAACTTAACGTAATATTTTATCATTTGAATTGTTTAATTTGAAGTATTAATGTAATTTACTTTCTTTCACTTTGCAGATGATTTACAATAATTCCTGTTTATAGGAACTGTTTGAACTTATTCTCTACTTCGCTTTAACTTGCCATAACTTTTTAATACTTCCTGTGAGTTAAAAATAGCATTCAATCTATCGGTTTCAAATTATTTTTGCCTTGTTTTCATTGGACAAAGCAAAATACAATAAAAAAAAATATTAAAATAAATCTAAGAAGCTGAAAATCTCTGGAACCACAGAAATAATTATCAGATCAACTAGAAAGTTATATCCTGCATAAATTTGTATTTTGGGTGAAAATATTTTCAGAAATGAAATAATTCACTCTAAAATAATATTTTCTGACAAAACTTGCTTATTAATGAGAAAATGCTTAAAATGATATTCAGCAAAGTTATTTCCAAGTGTTATTAAAAAAAAATTTAAAAAACACTCTTCATTTAATGACATTCGGATATGTGAAAAAGCACTCCATCCGATGGTGAGGGTCCCAATTTGAGAGCTTTGGGGAAGATGAAGCAAGATTCATCTAAAATTTTTTAATACTAGATTGATTCTGCTAAAATTGTAACCTTTCTATTCACCTATTTCGATGAGACTGGTACTTGAGCATGTTTGAAATCCTGAAAGATGTAGATGTAAATGTTACATCTGTTTTTGTACATATGTCAGAAATGTTTTTTTTTTTTTTTCATTTATTCAGTATTTTCTGTCTTGTATGTTGCAATATCTCTCGTTTCTCTCATATTTTGACTAACAAAGGGAAAATATTTAAGCATTTGATTTTTTTAATTAGGTGAGCAGTTATCTGGAATCAATACATCTATCATTGACAACAAAAAAAGACTTGGAATTGCATGTTTATATTTCTCAAATACAAATACACACGTTAAAATAAAAATGTCCTGGTGTTGCACAGGAAAAGAGATTAACTGAAGAGATTCCATGATAGTATAGAATAATTAATTTGCTCCAAATGGATAATTAAATAATAAAGTAACTATTTAGCAAGTTCTGTAAAATACAAAATTACTGCATATGCATCATATTTATAGATAGAGGGGGATTGTATTTTTATATTATATATATATAAGCGAGATAAGACACAGATTAAAATCCGATGAAAAATCCTGATAGATATTACTAGAGGTAATACTTTCAGGGTGATCCTAGCCAAAAAGGAAAAGCTCAATATTTAAGAATAGAGCAATATGTAAATTTAGTTGTTACATTTAAATTCTGAAAATCAAAATATAGACACATATATTCGAAAAAGAACTCATACTGGCAGGGCGTTGCCCAGAATAATAAGGCCCACAATACACCCAACTTCAAGTTTGCATCGTGGAACATACGAACGATGCTTGACAGGTCTGATTCGGCAAGACCAGAAAGAAGTGCAATTATATCATGCGAATTAGAAAAATATGACATCAATATTGCTGCCTTGAGTGAAGTCAGGTTCAAAGAGAGCGGTTCTATTAGAGAGTCAGGCTACACCACTTACTGGAGTGGCAAGGCCTCTAGTGAGAGAAGCGAGTCGTCTGGTGTTGGACTAGCCATCAAAAACAAGCTAGTGACGAAACTGATAGAAGTGCCCCATATGATAAATGACAGGCTGATGACACTCGGGCTACCTTTATCAGAAGACCATTGGTGTACCCTGATAGCTATATATGCTTCGACTATGACAAACTCTCAGGAAACTATTGATATATTCTACCATCAGTTAGACAGTACACTTGCATCCGTACCAAAACCGGATAAGATCATACTCATGGGAGACTTTAACGCCAGGATAGGACAGGATTATATCACCTGGCCAAGAGCACTAGGGAAGTATAGATGCGGGAAAGTCAACTCAAATGGGGAGCTCCTCCTTTCACTTTGCACTGAGCATCAGCTTTGCATCACCAACACCTTCTTTAAACACAAGCCTGTTCACAGGAACTCCTGGATGCACCCTAGAAGTAAACATTGGCATCTCATTCACTTTGTCATCACTTGTCAACATGACCTCCCAGATATCCTGGACACGAGAGCAATGAGGGGAGCAAACTGCAACACTGACTATATTATGATCCAGACACAAGCGAGATTCAAACTGAGACGCAAAATAAAGATAAAGACCCCCCCCCCAAGAAGCTGGATGTCAACGGCTTGAAACGTCAAGATGTAAGAGAAGAGCTGATGAATACTTTCAATGAGAGACTTGCTGAACCAACCGGAGATGTAAACTCAGATTGGCTGAAGCTGTTTCTGAAACATCCAAAGAGTGCCTCGGGCTGGTCGGGAAACGCCATGAGGACTGGTTTGATGAGAACTGCGAAGAAATCAAGCAACTCATCAACAAGAGAAACGCTGCAAGAAGTTCACTGTTGTTCAGGAGCACTAGATCCATCAAAGCAAAGTACGCTAAGGCAAACAGCAAGCTCCAGAGCAGATGTAGGGAACTTAAGAACAGTTGGTGGATGGCTAAGGCTGCTGAACTACAGATTCTGACTGACACCAATGACATGAAGGGTTTCTATGGGAGTATGAAAGCAGTCTGGGGCCCACATGTGAGCCATCCCGATCAACTACTTGCAAGCGACAATTCCACTCTTCTCACTGACAAATGCGAGCTTCTAAAATGATGGACTGAGCATTTCAAAACATTGCTAAACGAGATGCCAGACATTGACAAATGAGCAATTATCAACCTGGAGCAGTTCCCGACACAGCACTGGATGGACAGATGCCCTGACTCGGATGAAATCTGCAAAGCAGTGCTGATGTTACAGGATGGCAAATAAGCTGGGTCTGATGGCATATACCCTGAGATCATCAAGCGAGGACGACAAAAACTACTTAGCACTCTCTGCACAATCATACAGAGTGCCTGGACCACTGCAACTGTCCCTCAGGATTGGAAAGACGCACAGCTAGTGACCATATTCAAAAAGGGAGATCGCAAGCTGTGCGGTAACTACAGGGGTATATCACTGCTCTCAGTCCCTGAGAAAGTGTTTTCTCGTGTTCTCCTGAAAAGGCTTACAGTGCATGCTGAAACCTTGCTACCTGAGGCACAATGTGGATTCCGTGCAAACAGGCACAGCGGATATGATCTTCTCACTCAAACAGATCCAGGAAAATTGTGTGGAGCAAAATATGGAGCTGTACATGATCTTTGTGGATTTTATGAAGGCTTTCGACACGGTGGATCAAAGCAAGTCTTGCTGAAGCTTGACTTTCCTGCACACTTCACCAGCTTGTCAGAGCCCTTCATTCAGGCAGGAAAGCCATAGTTAAGCTGAAGGACGAGCTCTCCAATCCGTTTGACGTGCAGAATGGTGTCAGACAGGGCTGCGTCCTCGCTCCAACCCTCTTCTCACTCTACCTGCCAGTTGTGCTTCGGCATGCCTTTAGAAATTGTGATAAGAGTGTTTTTATACGATCTAGGCTGAGAGACCTTTTCAATGTCAATGCATACAAATCTGCAAATAGAACAACAAAGATACTCGTACGAGAGCTCATATTTGCTGATAACACCGCATTTGTAGCGCATAGTCACGAAGATGCTCAGGACATAATAACTCGCTTCGCAGGATCAGCCAAGGCCTTCGGATTGAAGATTAATATCAAGAAAACCGAAATGATGTACCAACAATCCCCTGGATCACCAGTAACAAGTCAGTCAATTAAAATTCAGGACCAGGAGCTTTACAATGTCAGCAAATTCAAATACCTAGGGACCACAGTCATGAACAACAACAAAATGGATGAGGAGATTTCGACAAACAGAAGGTCTGGCAAAATAAAGACCTGACTTTCAGAACTAAATGCTTGGTGTACCGCGCCATCGTCCTCTCGTCCAATCTTATACAGTGCAGAAACTTGGCCAGTGTACAAACTGGTAGCCCGCAAGTTCAACACCTATATGATGAGACCCCTCCGGTAGATTTTAAATGTCAAGTGGTATGACTTTGTCAGCAACAGGGAGATCCTATCACAAGCCAACCTCCCAAGCATGTATGACTTGCTCATCCGGAACAGAATGGAGAAC
Organism: Euprymna scolopes; assembly: GCF_053919585.1. Lineage (NCBI taxonomy): Eukaryota > Metazoa > Mollusca > Cephalopoda > Sepiida > Sepiolidae > Euprymna > Euprymna scolopes. The sequence goes on along the minus strand of NC_136494.1, from coordinate 132,189,888 downwards.
TCCTAACTACCAAAACAGATACTGTTTTCACAACTGGAGGATGGGGTACGAGGCATAGGCAGACTTAAGCTCAGGTTTTGTGACACCGTCAAACGAAATCTAAAGGACAGGTTGATCCCTACTGGAAGCTGGCAGACCCTCAGTCGCGACCGTGACAAGTGGAGAATGATGGTTCACAGGAAGTTGTCTTCTGACACGAAGGACAGAACATGATGATGATATTTGAGTTAAGAATTTATTGTTTGACAAAAGGAATATATAAAGAAGGGGTTATATTAATTTCCTTAATCCATGGATTTTCAATAATGGCTCATATAATCAGAGGAAATGAAATGCAGTTAGCAAAATGTTCAGCTGTAAAAGGCACGTATTTTGTTTTTCAGCACAAATATTGAAAATAGTTTTGTTGGGTGGTGAATGATAGTTATATGAAAATAATTATTGGAAGAGGGAATTTCATACAACCTGGGTAGTCCATTATCGGAAGGAGTATAATATCCTCCGGGGTTTTATTTCCAAGTAGGTAGAATATTGGTCCAGGGGAGAAAGCAGTAATCCCATATAACAAAATGCATGGTTGCTCCTTATTGATATTCCGAAAGGTATACAGGGCAGCCGTATTCATTGGTGTGTTGAATGCTATTTTGTATAAGTAATCCAGATTCTTTTTTAGTGTTGACATAGTATATCAGATATTGGATGGATATACCAATCCATTGCATATATTCCCATGGGTGATGGAATTATATATGCATGTCTATGGTGCAATGGACCTTGAAAATCAATGGTCTGGATGGCAGAACATTCCAAGAGATGATTTTTAAAAGCAATGTGCTGGACGAATAGCTTCTAATATGAGATTGATACTTGGTGAACTGCCGGTCAGCTTTCTTGTTGAGAAGGGATGAGGGAAGCCTTTTAGATGAAGGAATGAGGAGGATGGGGGTGAAGTAGAGAGGGTAAGGAGAGAAGGGATGAAATGTATGCATAGGACTTTAGGAAGTGCAGTGAAAGATGAGTTTTGGAAGTATTTATTAAGTTCCTATTGAAACTGTAGTAGCAAGAAAAATCAGCGTTATTTTATATTTAAGATTAATTGATTGTTGAAATAAAAAGTAAAGAGAAAAGTGAAAGGATTAAAAAAAAATGCTATTTTAAAATAAACTTTTGGACATAACTGATAACCTTTTCAAGTATTGAGACGTGCTTCATCCCATATTAGAATATATCCTGTTTATTGTTGTGGGATATCATGTTATTTCATTTCCTAGACACAGCTCTAGAACATAGATCCCATTAGTGTGTGTGTATGTATGTATATATATATATATATATATATATATATATATATATATATGCATGCAAACATATTCTGCAGTTGATGGATCGATCCCTGGTATAGTCAACCATACTGATGAGTTGTAGATATGGCAAAACATGTTTGTAGATAACTATTTTATCTATATTAAGTAAGTAAATGAATATTAATGTATGTCTATGTATTTATATTTGTGTATATCTATATGCATGTATTTGTATACATGCCTATATGTGGAGCAACTATTCAGTTTGAAGGAAGAAAATTTTTCTTAGCTCCCAGGGGGAGATTACCTTCAGTATATATAATTATCACTAAATAATAGAAATTAATATATATATATATATATATAATTAAAAGGATATAATTTATTTATGAACTTTAAAATCTAATAATGAACCATGCCCATATTTATTTTTTTTTACTATTGGCTAATCCAGTTGAATTTTAATACTTAAAGTGATGGTTTTGTAAATATTTGCATGCATATAATTATAATATACTCTATTTTTGTGGGATTTCATGTTATTTAATGATTTTGAAATGTTTTTGAAAATAGATGCTATATATAAAGAGAATGACTTTTCATAGCAACATTTTATTTTTAATTAAAACAATTTTTCATTTTCGGTTTGATGTCTATTTTAAATATGATGACGATCATAAACGAAAAATTTGTCAATTTGTAAAAATCTAATTTTATGAAAAGTTATTCATTTGTACTTAGCATTGATAATTTTCATTGAAAAATATCTGCTTTTTAATTGACTGTACTATAATTAAAGAGTAAAGAATTGACATAAAAGTGGTTTTCTATTTAAAAAAAGTTGTTTCTGTGATTTTTCAGATTGAATCTATTTTCATTTATTTCTTGCAAATTTTCACTATGTAAAATACATTTTTTTGTTTGTTCTTCCAGAATTCCTGAATCGAAATATTTCACCACTTTGTATCCAAAGCAAATTACTTTAAATCCGGGAAACAGTTACTCCTTACCAATTACTTTTCATCCGCAAGAAAAAAAAGTTTATGAAGATGTGGTTAAATGTCACAGCAATGTAAGAAATAATTTTTTCACTATAATTACTGCATTTCTCTTTGAACTATCGTGAATTTTTTTATATATATAGACGACTATATATACTATTTAACCCATTACACTGGAAACAATTATAGCTCATTGGCTTATTTGCCAAATTAAAGATTAAATGTGTGCCATGTTTTGCATTAAATACTAATCCCTATTAGTTCATATTAATGCTTAATTGTGCATCAAATGGATGCTATAATACTTAGTTTGCTATATTCTATTGTAACAAAATTCCATATAAAATTTTTGTTATATCAGCTTGGTAGTTTCTGAGAAAATTGAAACAGACAGACAAAGAGAAATATAATATAGATAATAATTAGCTTAACCTTTTCCCATCCTATATTTCTGATAATATTAAAATGATAAAAGCAGTCAGCTGACCAATCCTATCACTTATAATCTAACTCTAATTCAAAGAGTAGGTGATAAAGAAAACTAACTTCCAGAAGTAAAGTAGGCGCAGTTTTGAAGTCAGACAATTTTAGTTTAAATCAAGTACAAAATCGAACTCTGGCAGAAACGATGTTAAAAATTATTCATCAGTGTAATTGATAAGTTTACTGTCGGAGGTGTCCACTTAAATATTCTGAACTGTTATTCTGATGAATTGGAAAGTGAATAGCAATCTGCTTTTTCCTCTCTAGATGAAATCTGGCAACAAGCATATCAAATGGTAACTTAGTACTTAATTGCATTGTGCATAATTCAAGTTTGCAATGATCAACATCAGATACTGTGACTCTTAAACGTTATGATCTTGCTAATGTTTTAGAAACATAAAGATTCAATCAACCAGACAGTTAATAAAAAAAATAAAAAAACATAAATCTGCTATGTATGTAGACTCTCCAGAGATGAAAGATAAGATTGCATATAAATGAAACATTTGAAATGCAAGTTGTGTTCGAAGTGTGACGTTTATGCAATCATGTTTTTTTTCTTCCCCGTGTCGTGGATGATTGATGAGTAAAAATCTATTATTAATGAATTTATACTTATGCATGAACTCACTTTTCTATGAAACTCTTTTAGTTCTCAAATCTATCAATAACGCTGTTCTGAATTGCAAATGACAGACGAATTTTCTTTGTTGAAATCGGCGCTTCCCAATATTTTTCCAATTACGACCCTTGTTTCTACTTCATGGTTTTTGCATCCTCACCAAAAAAAGTTTTTAATCTTAAACAAAACAACTTAAACAAAACAAAAAAGATATTTAGAAGTGTTATAAACAGAAAAACCAAAATAAATGAATTATTTTGTGAAAAAAATAAATCTTTCAGACAGATACATTTGTGTCTGAATGCATACATACTGGAAGTGAACTGTGGAATACAGCTAGTACAGCGACTTATCCTTCCATTGTGTGATTAGTTCAATGAAACAGAGTGAAAGCAATGCCTTTAACAATTTATTGTCTTATAATTTCTCATGTAATAATAGACAACTCTTATTATAAATGATTACCGCTATGGATTTGCAGTCACAAAAAACTTGCTAACTCCACTTAAAGTTCTACTTTGGATGAAGGTGCTTTTCACAACATATGGATAAAGTGACTGTTATTTAAGTAAAAGCTACAATATTAACTATATTATATTTCTCTTTGTCTGTCTGTTTCAGTTTTTCTAGGAAACTACTGATGCAATCTAACTGAAATTTTGTATGAATCGTTATGATAAAGTGCAGCAAACTAAGTGTTATGATATCCATTTGATACAGTTATTGATTAATAGGCATTAATCACCACAATACAATATGTACTTTAGAAAATTTTTCGAAAACTACTGGGCTGAACTGCTGAAGTTTTGTATAGACTTTTGTTATAAGGTGCAGGATTAAGTATTATGGTATCCGTTCGATGCACAGTTATGAATTAACAGGAATTAGTATTTAATTAAAAAATGTGCACAAATTTAACTACATTCAACCATCAATTTGGCATAGAACAGTCATTCTAAGGCAACCAACTATAACTGCCAGTTTTTAACAAGCTATAAAGTCTAGTTTATGTAATAATACACTAAGGAAATTAGCCTGTCTGTCCATTCCATCTTGTAAATGCTCGAGTGATCTGGTTGAAATTTTGTATGAACCTTTGTTATGATAAGGTGCAACAAACTAAGTATTATGGATTCGTTCAATGTACAGTTAGGGATTAATAGGGATTAGTAACCAAAATACTACATTTATTCACTTTTCTCAGAAACTACCAAGCCAATCTGACTGAAATTTTATATGGACCTTTGTTATGGTAAGGGATTTATAATTAATGCAAAAATGATCACAAATTTAATCATGTTTAGTCATCAATTTCTTACAATTGCAACATCGACTTTTGAAAAAAGCAAACAGCCCTTTATAGAATAAACTCATTTCTGGCTTTAAAATTTTTTTAGTAAATCATAATTTATAAATGATCGAAAGTTTTGGTTACTTTATGCATATAATAATTTTATAGATGAAAACATTTTCTTAAAAAAATTATACTTTCATAAGAATTTGCTTCAATTGATAGTTTCATGATTAAATGATACTATGATATAATTTAACTTTCAAAATCTTTGTTGAAAATAAAAGAAAATTGATAACAGAAATAACATTGTAAAAAAAATCCACTTCTCCATATTGTAAAAGTAATATGCTAAAATCATTTAAGGATGACTCCAATGAGATATAGTAGGTAAAGGTATATTTATCCAATAACACCATAAGATACAGACACCACACAAAGCTGTTACACCTACTGCAAATGTTAACATAACCTAGCTGTCTCTATATTAATAGTATTATGAGGCAATTTCACGTGTCTCACATCAATGTAACTTGGATATTTTTTCAATTTATTGTTAATCAAATAGTTTAAAATAATGCAGCAGCATAAAATTAAGTAAATTCTAAAAATCCTATTTAAAAAAATAATTACAAAAGTAAATTCACCAAAACTTATTTGTAAAATGATCCGTCCCACTTACACATTAGACCTCAGTTCCCTTTTTCTCCATTCGACATGTAAGTCTTCACTCACTGTAAAACTCTGCCTGCTGATATTGTGAACAGCTTTTTCTTTCCTTCCATCAAAAACCTATTTTGTCGAGTTATAATTTTATTATTAAACTAGCATAATGCCCGGTCATAAGATACACTTATATATGAGATTACATATTTATTATTATAGACACAATTCTCTATCGATTATTCTATTAAACCTAATATATAGTAGTGAAATCAAAACTAAAAAAAATATATGATTTGGGTGCTATCAGCTAGAATCGAAACCAAAACATACAACTCTTTACGTCTATTCCTTAGCCCCTGAGCCACGTCCATACGCATATATATATATATATATATATATATATATATATATATAATATTCTGATTGTAGAAATTCCTCTCTGGACCAAAGTACCATAGGTTTGCAACAGCAGATGCTACATACAAATTTATCATGTCTAGACTATTAGTCAGTATGTTATGTAACTTCAGAATGACATTTTAGACTCATTATAATAAAATCCTATATTTTGTCCTAGGAGCAACGCCATCACAATTGCAGCATCTTTAGAGGAAGTTGTTTTTATTTATCTACTTAAATATTAAGTTCTCCTACTGCCCCAGTCAAGGCCAGGAGGAAATATACACATTTCACAGATATTGTGCTTGCACCCTTCATAACTGGATCATAAACTCGTAGACATAACATAATCTTTCCATTTTCTGATTCAAAAGTTCTTTTTCAAATTTCACCCAATCACATTGGCTGAGAGCTGAAAATCTGATTATTCCAGAATATATCTCTTAATACATAAACGAATTTTCCAGAACTTTTCAAATAGGGTGGCACTCTCTACAAGAGGCAATCATTTTTAAAAAATCAACCAAATACTTATAGTCGTTGTTGGTAAGAGAAGACGAGAACAAGTGGCGATTTACAAATCAACAAGTACATACATATATTTTATATATACATATATTTATTCAGTTGTATTGGTAAAATGCCTTACTTGTTATGTCTGCGACATATTCCATTATTAATTTCGGAAAATTTCCCTTTTCAAATGGTTGGCATAACAGGTCGATTCAAAGCGTACTAGATGATGGAGCGGAAGTTGGGTGGGGCCTCGGAGCAAATGTGAGTAGGGGATTTATGTATGGTATTATTAGGTAATTAACATGTTTATAATTTTATTTATTTCTATTCATTTGTCTTTTTTTTTTGTAATAACTTGTTGCTTTAGCGTGAGCTTTTTTAAATTTTGTATGTTCTGTATTTTGTTGTCTTTATCATTATTACTATTATTTATTTTTTCTGCTGATATGTGAGGTGTCTATGTTTATCTGGGTCACATAAGTCGCTAGTGGGCTGTGTCTGGTCAACTATTGAAGGATAGAGTAGGGGTGGGATGTGAGAGAGGTGGGGTGCGGGGTGATGCACTCCTGGTCGGCAGCTGGGTGTTTAGGTTAGTGTTGCCAGGAGTAGGAAGAATTGCGTTCTGTGGTTAAAATATCGACTTTAATAGATGTATTAGTGTTTCTGCAGATGTTGAGGTGTTTGCGGAATGATGATGCTTGTGTTTGTGTGTGTTCCTTGACTCTTATGCGTAGAGGTCTCATGGTGCTGCCAACGTAGAATTTTCCGCAGGCAGAGCATTCTAGTCTGTATACTATGTGTGTACGGTGGCAGATGGTTGCGGGGTATACGGGGCAATTTGTTAATGTGCATGGTTGTGGGTCCTCGCTGTGCCTGTGTTTAGAGAGTTTCTGTCTAAGGGATGGCCCAGAGTGGGTTAGTTGCATATTGAGACCCTCTCTTCTGATAGCCCTGCGGATAGCCGTTGTGATCTTGTCGCTGAGATGGGGCATTTTAAGGAAGCAAGTATTAGTGGGGAAGCCTCTTACATGTTTTCTCGTGTTCCAAAGGTGTTTAATGACAGTGATGGGGTATCCGTTTGTCTGTAGGACCTGGTGGAACCGTTTTGTGCATTCTGTCTTGTCTTTTGGCTTGCTGCATTTGCTTTGGATGCAGGTTATCTCATTCCTAGCATATCCGATGATGGCCTTAGTAGGGAGGGCAGACTTGTAGTGTATAAATATACTTCGGCTGGCTGGTTTTTGGTAGAATTTAGTAATGACGGCTCCTTCGTCTGATATTTTTAGGTTGACAAAAGACAAGACCTCCTCTCTCACATCCCTCCCCCCTACTCTATCCTTCAATAGTTGACTGGACACAGCCCACTAGCGACTTACGTGACCCAGATAAACATAGATAAACACCTCACATATCAGCAGAAAAAAATAAAAATAAAATAAATAATAGTAATAATGATAAAGACAACAAAATACAGAACATACAAAATTAAAAAAGCTCACAAGTTATTACAAAAAAAAAAGACAAATAAATAGAAATAAATAAAATTATAAACATGTTAATTACCTAATCATACCATACATAAATCCCCTATTCACATTTGCTCCGAGACCCCACATAGCTACCCAACTTCCGCTCCATCATCTAGTACGCTTTGAATCGACCTGTTATGCCAACCATTTGAAAAGGGAAATTTTCCGAAATTAATAATGGAATTTGTCGCAGACATAACAAGTAAGTCATTTTACCAATACAACTGAATAAATATATGTATATATAAAATATATGTATGTACTTATTGATTTGTAAATCGCCACTTGTTCTCGTCTTCTCTTACCAACAACGACTATAATTCATTCCTCGCATTGTGACAGCCTTCTAAATCTCTACTACATACCTAGCCCACACAATGCTTCAAGCAAACTACATATCAATCCCAAACCAAATACAAACATAACCGCTCATAAACAAAAAATTCAATATTGATAACCTTACACTTAACTATGCACACATTAACAATACGCCACTATCTCCCTCCCTGAAAAAAAAAAAAAACCCTGTAAAAATAAAAAATATGTACAGGTACTATCATTTATTTTTCGATTTTGGAGTGGTTTAGCGAACCTTACACAATGCTATTTTAAAAAAATTTATTTTGTTTTCTAGCGGGCGTTTTTTTTTTTTTTTTTTTTTTTTTTAAACTTTTTTTACATTTAGTCAAATGTGGGCGATTTAAATTACTTACATATTTTCCTACAATTAGCTAGATTTCAATCATGATACTTATCTTGTCTGCATAGGTTTTTGACTATGAGAGAGAGAAAGTGAGTGAGAGAGAAAGAGTTGGGAAGAATATATACAGAGCGTGAGGGGGAGAAAGGGAGAGAGAGATAGATATTGTTTGCCGTGTGATGTTCTTTTTATGCCGAAGAACAAACAATAAACATTTCATGGCATCAACATTATCTACAACAGTTTTTGTTTTCTCTCTCTCTCTCTATCTATCTATCTATATATATATATATATATATATATATATATATATATATATATATATATATATAAAGAGCAAATAATTAATAAAACATGTTAAAAAACACTTTGAAAAAGAGTTAAAAACATTTAATTTGAAAAGGAAACACTAAATAAGTGGATAGTCCTTAATCTGCAGAGTTTTATATATATTCTTCTCAATTCTATCTCACTCACTTTTTGCATTTCTTTTCATGGCGAACAATACCTACACCAGTTTTTATTTCCTTTCTCTCTCTCTCTCTCGCTTTTTGGATTTCTTTTTCTGCCAAAATAAAAACAAGCATCCCATGGCATCAACGTTATCTACACCAGTTTTTTATTTTCTCTCCCTCTCACTCACTTGCTTGCTTTTTACATTTCTTTTTCTGCCGAAATAAAAAAAAACCCCAAACATTTTACGGCGTCAACATTATCTACAACAGTTTTTCTCCTCTCTCTTTTTCTCTCTCTCTGATTATTATTTCTCCTGCGTTTTTCTGTGTCCATGTGTTCATTTTACCATGCGGCTATCAGAAAAGCGAGAAAATTCATCTACCTACTTTTCATTCCACCTTTTCTTACATATTCACAGTGAGACAACAACTATAGGAGATGAGGATAACGATCTGCAAAGAAATAAATACATAAACTATTTTCTTTATTAATTAACTTACGGATATTTTTCTATAATAAAAAAAAAACCCCAAAAGCAGTTTGCTACACTAATTCCTTCTTAAAAAATAAAAAGAATTTTGTCTTTTTTGTGGTGATGGTGGATTTCCATTTACACAAACTGAGCCACAGCAATGTGTGGCTGGGTACAGTTAATACGTATACTCCCTTTTTTAAAAGATGAAGTCGGCCAATCATTGAGGACAAGATGCAAGCAAGTTCCACAGTTTTATAATTATGTAGATTAATAATTTAATGATCAATTGATACTATTATATAATACTAAATTTTAAATTTCAAAATCCTATTAAAGAAACGGATTTAAAAACAAAACAAAAAAAAAAGTTAAATTCTCAGGTAGATACAGAAAACAATGATTTCATTTAATTTTAAAAATCCTTGTAAAAATAATTTGGTACTCCCTCCCCACAAAAAATGCTATCCCAGGCAACACCGGTTAAGTAAATTTCATAAAGTTATTAGCAATGTCTACATTTTGTTGATTGAAATTTTTCTGATCTAAATACTGATGCCATCCGTATTGTCTTTTTGTGATTTTTATGTGGAAAAATTTTCATGTGTCCATTTTAACTTTTTCTTGTTTCATTCGAAAGGTAAAATTAATGCTCAAAGAGATAGATCACCAATGATTATAATCATTTGGATTCTTTTGCAAAAGAATAAAAAACAACCTACCTTTTGTTGATTAAGATAAATCATGTCTTATATTTTCAACGTAAGGCAAACATTTCTATGTTAATTGAATTATTTATTGCAACAAAGTCATTCTAATTATAGGCTATCATATGAGAAACTGAAATTGGCTGAGAGGAAATTACTTCACTAAGCAGCAGCAAATTCTAAAAGAAATAGCATGTGATTTTTCTCTTATTTAGAAAAACATTATTAATCTTATGTTTGGTGTTAGAATATCTTCATATAGTTGTAGTCTTTGCTTTACTTTCATGATTTTGATTCATGAAAATACATTACTTCTAGCCTTAATTTAAATTTAACATACAAAGTGATATAAACAAGTTTCCAGACATTTTTTGCACAGGCATTTAAAATTGTTGTAGACACTTGAAAATTCAGTATGTTATTGCTATACATCATATGAGATGATTGTCCAATTTTTTATGATTTCAAGTTGAAATGAACAGCTACAGCAGGAATAAATAATTAAAGCTTGATTGTCACAGCTGGTGAATTTCAAAAAATGCAATCTGGACGTGAGGACACGTTAGAAGAACGATATGCAATAAAATTCTGTTCTAAACTTGGAAATAATGTCACAGAAACGTATGGAATGTTTCAGAATGCTTTTGGATCATTTTGCATGAATCGAGCATAAGTTTTTGAGTGACACAAGAGATTCAATGGAAGTAGGTAGTCCGTGAGGGATTATTAGATGATGTGGGTGGAGTAAGGAAGTCAGAACACTAGAGTTGATTGGTCCAATAAAGAATTTCATAGATAAGGACCATCGTGTCGCAATAAGTTCACAGTTTAATGTCAGTGTGGGAACTGAACACACGATTATTCAGAGGAACTTAAGATACAGAAGATTTGCGCAAATGCACCAGTCCACAACTCCATTCTTGTTACAGACTATTTGACTAAGATAGGCATATAGACAGATTCTTACTCTCCATATAGTTCAGACCTTGCTACCTGTGACTTTTGAGTATTCTCTAAGCTCAAGGAAAACTTTAGAGACTGTCATTATGAGACAATTAAGGTGATAAGAGGTTGTGACAAGGGTCATTGACACACTCACACAAGAGGACTTCCATGGAGCCTTCCAGAAGTTGTTGGAACTGAACAACAAGTGGGTTGCAGCCAGAAGAGATTACTTCAAAGGGGACTACTTTCATGTGTGTACTATCAATAAATGTGCCCATACGATAAAAGTCTAGAAACTTATTGAAAGCACCTCGTATATACAGAATGCCATTTAGTATTTTTATCTTAATGTATATACACTTGTTGAATCTGCACCTGATCTCAATGCCCACATTGACGTCTCAGAAGGTGTCCATCAGTATGGCAGAAAACATGAGACTGAACGGGGTAGGAACCAAAGCACACACCGCTGTTCCACTCCATTTGTAACTTTAAGATACTCTGACTCCTTTGAAGATCCCGGATATATACATAACGACTAAATAATGCTTAAAGTATTTTGTTTTGGAAAATGTTTTTCAAACATAATTTTTTATCCTGATTGTGAACAAAATGTATCCCGGATTCCTGTTCTGATGGATGATGCTGTTGCTAATAATTTTGTCGCATCTGTATGACTAAAAGTAAACATTGTCTGAAACCGACTGGAAATTTGGATTCCATTGTCTGAGCTTTTTTTTTTTGAGAAAGATAGCACAATGCCAGATTAGCTTCGTTGAAGGAAGTCCACTGCTTCAAAACAAATGAAACTATAAAATAAAATATGCATCAAGTGCGCTTGAAAGCTAAATCACAACGTAATATTAAGAAGAAAAAGAAATTTTTTTACTTGTTTGAAATTTATAATTTAAATATATTTTAGAGCCAAACTCCATCCTCAGTATGTTTTTTTTTCTTTTTTCTCTTCTTTCTTACCATGTTGTAAAGTTGGAGACAGAAGTTTGTTTGTAAAGAGCTATGCATTGTATCTCCGCGGTTGTATTTTGAAATGTTGGAACTGTGTGTTGGCAATGTAAGATTAACATCAAGGGTATGAGTTTCCTAATATTACATTGTAATTTAGCTTTCAAGCGCACTTGATGTGTATTTTATTTTATTCAAATTAAATCAATGTTTCTATAATGAAACTATAATTATGTTGCATATTATTGTAGACTGAGCTAATATTGTTTTGTTTTTTGAAGTGTTAATCAAGGTCCCCACCAATATGAAGTAATGTTGAAAAGCATGTTAATTAATGTATGAAAGAATGTGCTTTCACTCCCTTATAATGGCAAAAAATGTTTAGGAAGAAATGTTTTAAGCAATCATGAAACAAACAGAAATGTAAAAACGGTTCTATTATAAATTTTGTGCAGATTCCTGAGTTCGAGAAAATACACTTGTTACATGAAGAACTATCCCTTATGTAAGTAAGAAGACATACTAGATAAGTGAAAATGATATTAGGATAAGGTTAGAATCGAACCCTGTTGGCAAGTGTTAAAAGATAATGGAAAAATGGAAAGTTAGAAATTAAGTCTATTGTTAATTCTATTAGAAATAGTTAAATATTGTTTATATCGGAAAAAAGAGTCGATTGGCCATTCTTTAGAAATGTAGATATCAAATATGTCAGTTAAATGAATGCACAACGCGAGTTATATTGTTAAAAAATAGGTTAGAAAGAATTAAGGATTCTTTTGTTTGCCAAAAGTGTGTTTGGACAAACATATATAAAGCCACATGAAAATTAGTCACGTTTGAAAAACGCACTTCTGACATCATAAACAAAGATTTCTCAATATAGGAATCTGAGGGTTTGGAGTTGAAAGTCGACAGTTGATAAGAGATAGTCAGTTGGAGACGAGAGCCCCTTAGAAGCGAAGGGTAGAAGATTAGACCATGTAGATCCAAGTTTGAATTGCTGAAGTCATCGACCGGCCAATCAGATGAATAAAGAAATCACCATTTATGTTTGCAATTGTTCATCTCGTCATTCTTTACAACAAAAAGGTAAACGTGTTTTATCATCATCTATAACAAACTGTGTACAACCCTTCCAAATAGCATGTGTCCTCCCCACCACCATCATAAGTGAAGTTTCTCCTCCTCCTCTCTATATGTTTATAAGAACTGTTGTTGCATATGTCTCACAGACTGTATAAATATGAAACCTCCAAGAATTGTCACAATCGTCGTCATTATGTAATATATATAAATGTCTTCCCATCAGAATTGTCATCACCATCCGTTATATGTATCCCCGTATTACATGAACCCGTTATAAGTCCCAAATATGAGCCCCTGCTACACAACACACTTGTCAGATGTTACATCGACTGAAACGTTGTGAAAATAATACTCAGATTAAGAATAGTAGTCTGAAGAATTAAGCTTAATTTGTCGATGTTGATAATAAATATTATATTTGCCTTGAGAGAAAAAAAGTCCCTGCATCGTCTCATCTTTTTAAATATCAATAATATATATATATATACACACACACACGAGAGTCGTTCTAAAAGTAAAGCCTTTTATTTTTTAACTCCAAAAAATTTAAGAGCTACGGAGACGGGACTGGTACCATTAAAATAAGTGACTTTTTGTGCTTTGGAATTTATTTTCTTACATAGTCACCATCATTCGAATTCAATGACTCATCTCTGCTTCTGATGGACGTTTATAACAGGAGTTGCTTTCTTATGAATCTCACACCATCAATATCTGAAACAGATGAAACTTTCTGGTCATGAATGCACAAGTTCAATTATCATAACTATGCAGTGTGAAATCTTCTTTGATCCATTCTACACTATCAATAAAATAGTATAAACGGTAATATGGTCAACATCTTGAAATTTGCAATTTAGACTTTTGTTATTTCTTTGTTATATGAGAGAGAGAATGTCTGTCAGATGAAATAAACCTTTCAGAATAAGAAAAATCTTAAATTGTTTGTAAATGATTTCCATTAGTATATTTTGCCTTTTGGCTTCTGAAACAATGATAGACTTATGGAAATGGAAAAAAAAAATACAATTGAACCATTATTTATTATATTTCTTGTTTTATTCATTTAATTCTATCACTCTAAAGTAGCTGAAAGACAAAACATTAAATATTTCCGGACAATTTCAGCTTTTTCTTTCCACATCTTGAAAATACACCATTGTGTTAGATTTTTATATCTATAACTAGTAATTACGCGCAAAATGAATAGCCGATGCTCAAAATGTATAAATATTTTGACCCTTCACTTTACTTATAAATCAACCAATTTTAATGTAATTTCCAGTATTTATCAAATAATGATCACTGAATATAATGAACCCATTATTTTTATTTGAATCTTAGTCGCAATGTATTGTTTAAACCAAAAATACTTTTACTAAAATTAGGGTTTTCAGTAGTAAAAAAAAAAAATGACCGATTTTATTTTTGCTTTTTTAATGAAAATAAAGCATCATTAAATTGTAAGATTAAAAAAGAAAAAATAATTTTTTCAGAGACATTACGAAAAAAGTCTCTAAAGTCTGTATTAACGAAATCGATATACCTCAGAGGGAGTTAACTGACATTTACTTTGGTTGACAATGCCTCCTATTGGTGAATGGTGAACCTGAAGTCTTACGCCCTTAGCTTATAGATTTTCCAATTTCTTTATTTGGTGAGGCTTAACCTCTTTAAATTCTTTCTCATAGGATATGTCTAGGTATTCTTGGATGCAGGTTTTGTCATCAGTCCGATTACTAGTAGACCTAGTATAGAATTTAATACGATATGGGGACCATTAATTATAAACTACAGATAATATATACAAGTAAGAAGTAAAACATTAATATAGATACATAGATATATGTTAATATACAGTAATAATTAGTAATAAATAGTGATATTTATAACTAGAAATAAAATAGGTTTAAGGCTCCTAAAATTCGTACCAGAATGGTCTGCAAGGACCCGTGGCACAGTGGTTAAAGTACTTGGAAAAATCAGTTGTAAAAAAGTGAAGGTTCAATCCTCAGTGTGGAAAAATACAATTGCAGATAACTTAGGACTTCTATCCAGTCATGGGTGACGGAATGGAATGAGAGCATACTACCCCCCCCCCCCCCCCCCCGTGAAGTAAATAAATGGTTCCACTCAGAATTCTGTCTAAATTCCTGAGTTCGACGGAAACATTCCAGACTTCAACAAGATACACCTGAAGAAGGTCGGAGGTTACATTCACATTCAAGATGAGAACAGTAGCCCAATGAATCCAAATAATACGAATATAATAAATATGTAATGTAAAGTAATTATCAAGGGAAGATAAAATATGTAATGCAAAATAATTATTAATATTAGATTTAATATGTAATGTAAAATATTATATTCTAACTATGTAATATATACTATGTAAATATTCATAAATTACATATGTAATTTTATAATAGAGGACGTAAAATATTATGACTTAATAATTACAATAGTAGATGAAATAAATATGTAATATAAAATAATTAAAAATAGTAGATGAAATGTAAATATATATGTAAATATTTATAAAATTATAGATAAAATAAATATGAAAAGTAAAATAATTACCAATAGTAGATAAAATAAATATGAAAAGTAAAATAATTACCAATAGTAGATAAAATAAATATGTAAGGTAAAATAATTATCAATAGTAGATAAAATAAATATGTAAGGTAAAATAATTACCAATAGTAGATAAAATAAATATGTAAGGTAAAATAATTACCAATAGTAGATAAAATAAATATGTAAGGTAAAATAATTACCAATAGTAGATAAAATAAATATGTAAGGTAAAATAATTACCAATAGTAGATAAAATAAATATGTAAGGTAAAATAATTACCAATAGTAAATAAAATAAATATGTAAGGTAAAATAATTACCAATAGTAGATAAAATAAATATGTAAGGTAAAATAATTACCAATAGTAGATAAAATAAATATGTAAGGTAAAATAATTACCAATAGTAGATAAAATAAATATGTAAGGTAAAATAATTATCAATAGTAGATAAAATAAATATGTAAGGTAAAATAATTACCAATAGTAGATAAAATAAATATGTAAGGTAAAATAATTACCAATAGTAGATAAAATAAATATGTAAGGTAAAATAATTACCAATAGTAGATAAAATAAATATGTAAGGTAAAATAATTACCAATAGTAGATAAAATAAATATGTAAGGTAAAATAATTATCAATAGTAGATAAAATAAATATGTAAGGTAAAATAATTACCAATAGTAGATAAAATAAATATGTAAGGTAAAATAATTACCAATAGTAGATAAAATAAATATGTAAGGTAAAATAATTACCAATAGTAGATAAAATAAATATGTAAGGTAAAATAATTACCAATAGTAGATAAAATAAATATGTAAGGTAAAATAATTACCAATAGTAGATAAAATAAATATGTAAGGTAAAATAATTACCAATAGTAGATAAAATAAATATGTAAGGTAAAATAATTACCAATAGTAGATAAAATAAATATGTAAGGTAAAATAATTACCAATAGTAGATAAAATAAATATGTAAGGTAAAATAATTACCAATAGTAGATAAAATAAATATGTAAGGTAAAATAATTACCAATAGTAGATAAAATAAATATGTAAGGTAAAATAATTACCAATAGTAGATAAAATAAATATGTAAGGTAAAATAATTACCAATAGTAGATAAAATAAATATGTAAGGTAAAATAATTACCAATAGTAGATAAAATAAATATGTAAGGTAAAATAATTACCAATAGTAGATAAAATAAATATGAAAAGTAAAATAATTACCAATAGTAGATAAAATAAATATGTAAGGTAAAATAATTATCAATAGTAGATAAAATAAATATGTAAGGTAAAATAATTACCAATAGTAGATAAAATAAATATGTAAGGTAAAATAATTACCAATAGTAGATAAAATAAATATGTAAGGTAAAATAATTACCAATAGTAGATAAAATAAATATGTAAGGTAAAATAATTACCAATAGTAGATAAAATAAATATGTAAGGTAAAATAATTACCAATAGTAGATAAAATAAATATGTAAGGTAAAATAATTACCAATAGTAGATAAAATAAATATGTAAGGTAAAATAATTACCAATAGTAGATAAAATAAATATGTAAGGTAAAATAATTACCAATAGTAGATAAAATAAATATGTAAAGTAAAATAATTACCAATAGTAGATAAAATAAATATGTAAGGTAAAATAATTATCGATAGTAGCAGCTGAATCTTTAAAACCAATATTAAAAAAAAAAAAACAGTATAGTATTTATTGTTGCAGATTCCTAGTGTCAAAAAATTATATTTTCAATTGATGAAAGCAATCGTAAAATAGATTGCTTAAAACAATAAGGGGTTCATATAGCTATAGAAAAATCTGTTGATTTGAGAGCGCTCACCCTAAATTTTGCTTTGCAGACATCCTTATAGTCTTCGTCATGTTTGATAGTAATGGTGTCTTTAAATTTAGTTGTATAATCTTTCTGGACTGTTGGTTTTGATAGCAATATGTTGTTTACTTTAAAAGAGCGAATAGTCAGTCACAAGAAGGCAGAAGTTATTCTTTCTCTTGATTTTATTTTTAATTTATCATTTTCCTTTCGATTTCAAAGAAATATATATTTTGCTCAATCAGTACTGTTTTTGTCATAATACTCAACAAAAAGTTTTTAATCTGGTGATGAAAAAAGTATTTTTAAGACGCTGAATCAAATTGCACAAAAAATAAAATGATTTCGTATTATTAACGATGTGCTAAAGTATTTGAAAAAAAATATTTTTTTTGTAAAAAATTCTCACATTCTTCGGCCTCTTCTGAACTTATCTATCTTTGATAAATTCTGTTTATGGTTTTTCTCATATTTTAGGCAGTATATTAAATAGTTTGCTTTTTAGGGAGATTAAATCTCCAAAACTATTTGCTGCTAAATTATCTCTTTAAGTATGTTCTTTTCTATCATTTTTCATAAGAGATCCTAGATTAGCGTTTTATTTCTTACTAGCTGACCCATATCCCGGCTTTTCCCAAGAAAGGAGATTAACTCAGGAATTTCCATACCCAACCTATAGTAGCCAAAGTGACAGGGAAAAATCGACTTCATTTTATTATTTCTTATGTTTTTGCAAACCTATTGTATCATGTATCCTTCTTCTAAACCGCACTTATTTAGTAGTTTCATTTTTTTTTGCCGATATTTGGTCAAGTATCACAATTTGTTATTAGTTTTACTATACTTATTTTAAGTATTTTTAATTATCTTATTAATCTTTCAATTAACTTTTTTATGTGTGTTCTGGTGGAAAATGAAGTTTTGTATATTTTATTATAAACAAAACAGTCTATGAAATATTCAAAATTAACTCTTTGAACAATGTCAATGAATTTTCAGAATAAAATCATAGATGTAGGTATTATTGAATTCTGTCAAAGTTAACCATAAGTATAACAGCATTTTATAATTACTATTTGGGTATAATCTTATTTATTATGACTTGTATGTAATCCATTCTTTAAAAGATATTGGATAAGGTATGGATTGAAGATGAAACAGATAAATTTGTTAAGTTTGGTATTAATGTAAATCCACAATTTAATGACTTTATCATAATTTTTCTGATTGGTCCAAAGCTCAATTTTAAGAAAATTGAAACCTTTTTACTTGAAATACAGGATCAAAACCGATTTAAAAATCAACTATGAAATCCTTAAGAAGAAACCTGCAAACATGTTTTGTTTTTTCACGTTTCTGATTTTTTTTAGAATAGGATTGTGATTAGTCTGAAGAATCCAAATAATGCAAATAATGTTTTATTTTCACAAGGGTTCGGTTAATGTAACCTCCGACCTTCAAGTTTATCTTGTTGAATTCAAGGATCTTTCCAGCAAACTCAGGAATTTGTGCAGATTTCAATCGGAAGTAACAGATCCCTGGTGTAAAATTTAGTTGTAAAGTTACACACTTCTAGAGCTTAAAAGTTCAATCCTCCGTGCAGCCAATACCCAAAAATACAATTGCAAATTACTTGGGACTTCTATCAAGCCATGGCTGACGAAATGAAAGCATGTCACTCCTGTAGATTAAATAAAGGTTTCTTTTTGAAATTCCATGCAGATTTCAGTTTTACAAGATACCCCTGAAGGTTGGAGGCTATATCGACCGAAATGTTGTGAAAATAACACTCAAGGTGAAAACAATAGTCCAGATAATCCAAAAAATATGGATGTTTTTTTTTAAATCACTATAACTGTGAAAGGATTGTATGTCCATTACTTCTGATATGTAAACATCTATTTTTATCACTTTGATTCTGTTTCAGAATGGAGATTTTGAAGTGAAGTTAGTCGGGTGTCTTCCAGTTACCAAGGTAGAATTTCCTGATTCCCTTGTGCTTCCAAGATGTAGCTTGCATGGCAGTACTGAGAAAAGTTTCATACTTAAAAATACTGGGTAAGTTATATTTATTTTATTTTAATTCTCAAAGCCAAAAAATGGAACCTATTTCTGTATTGCTGTATACATCATCCAAATAAGCTGCTTTTGGAGAGATGCTGCCTCTTCATAATGTTTCTTTTTTATTATCTTAAGAATCTAAATATTATTTTTACACAATCAATGGAAGAGAATCGCTTGAACTAAATATACTTCCAAACGTTTATGTAGACTGTTTTAATTCTCTCAAAGTTTCCTGAAACACCTGCATTATTATTTTAGTTGATTCAGCCTTTGGTATCACTCAGCATTATTTAAAATACGAACCATATTTTGGGATGATTTGTAATGTAAATATCTATTTATAATAAAGTTGGATATATTTATTTGCATCTAAAGGATTCACTCCTGAACTGATTAACAGATCATTATGAATTTCGGAAGACAGCATGAAGTGTCATAATATGAATTAATTTGATAAAGTTTTATGCAAAAGGAGTTAAAATAAGGATGAAAATTCTGACACTTTCGATTTTTTTTTAAACAATAAATATCAATCATCAATTAATACAGATTGTCAAAAATTTCAGTTTCATTGAGTATTTTAATGAGGTTTTAGAGGTGTTATATGGGCACAGCCTTCCATTTCAAAACTGAAATATCAGATTTGCATTGAATTTTACCCTTGATCATTAGACACTAGGCTATATTTCCTGAATTAAATTTTTTTAAACGTCTTTTCAACTTAAGCCTTAAATGTTTTATATTTTCTAGAATCAAAATCATGTGATGTACTTGGATCAAAATTAGAGTATCATATGTTTTTTTTTTATTTTCGTAAGGAGGCATAAAATCGGATGACACTCTTCTATCCAGTGACTTGATTTTATCCGTTCTGGGATGAGTATTATATCTTCTTTATAAAAAGAATAATTAAATATTGAATCGATTTGATAATGCACATCATGAATATATCTTTCATTAATGCTTTTAAAATTGATGTTCACTGATTTTGTGTTTATCGTATAAAAAATGTAAGTTAAAAAATAAATTTATATTAATCGGATGCTATCAATCGACAGAATATTTTTTTATTTAGTGTATTTCTCCAGTTCTTTTAGAAGAATGACCATATGAAAGTTGCCTACATCCACGGTTAAAATAGTACCATGGAATCAACTGGATTCAAATTCGGCATGCCTGGGTAGTCAGTTCACATTGTCATCACTTCACCATCGTCACCTCCCAGAAAATGCACCGCATCAACAATATTGGGAGATCTGAGATAAGCCTTCAAAAAGAGTTTGAATTTAATAGACGCTGTGCAAATCTGGTAGAAACATAAACAATAGAAAGGAGAAGAAAAATAAATTTAATTTAAAAATTGTTTTTGTTTAATCAATGATTCTTAATTTAATATTCCAATGAAATTTTTTTATTTTTCAATTCTATTTTGCAGGATTTTATTTCGATGCAATAATATGGTGTGAGTGCCATTTTATGGAGAAAGAAAATTTTCTAATTTGAAATTAGATTACATAAATTTTCACTGGAAATTAAGTTGATATTTGTTTATATTTTACTAGAAGTCACCATTTATTAAGGCTTAAAAGCCATGCAAGGATAAGGGTTAATGTTTAAAGAAGTGACATCAAGACAGAATATCAAGATGGAGGATATGGCAAAAAACTAGTGGAATTAATATTATTGTAATTAAAGCAGAAAATAAGATTAATATATTTCTCAGTGCTTGTCTACTAAAACAAACGTTCACATTTACTCATCGTTTTTTTAAAAAAATTTTTTTTTAACACTGCCTTTTATTCCATAAATTTTACTCAACTATTAATGATTTTTAAAAATCTTCATCAAATGCATAGATTTTTGTATTTTTTTAAAGAAATCTTTCTGTAATTTAATTATGCTCGCAACTTAAAAAGTATTGATTGACCTAGAAATAACGCCTTCAAAAACTTCTCTGGCCAAAAACAAAAATCTTATTAAACATACCAAATCACTAAAATTTGTAAATATATATTCTTGCGTAATCTGAACTGAAGAATGAAATGCTACATAAGTATGATAAAAAAATTGTAACAAATCAAACTAAGCAGTTATTAATTAAATTCTTTGATTAAAGAGAAAGTCACATGAAATGTATTACCTATTTTTCATTATATTTGCCATTGAACTTGATATTGAACAGTTATTTTTTACTACATTAAATTTGACTTAAAATTGAAATCCAAAACTTCTGGAAATTTCTTTATAAAAATATAAAATTATTTTTTTATTTTCTGTTTTTCTCAATTATCTCAATCATTTATTCATATCAATGGATAAAAAGTACTGGGCCTGCTGTATTGCCATTTGTCGACCATGCAGTAGTTTCTGGTGGGGCCTCTCAATGCCATATTAGTGGAAAATATCACAGCTTTTCCTCTTCATTTTCTTCAAAAATCATTTCTGGTTTCTTTTTTCTATCGTTCTCTCTCTGCCCTGCTCTAACCAACTCTGCCGAGCTCTTCCACATATTCTAACATGAAAAGTCTCAAAAAACAAGATTAAACCCAGAACTACAACTTCCATCATTGTCTCTCACTACCAGATCTCCTTCCCCAGCATTAGAGATCTACGTTTCAACCTTCCAGAGGTTGAAATTCAATTGCAGGAGACCAAACCTGACCTTGTTTTTGTGCAGAACTGGCATTGGATCAAATATTTACCGAAATGAGTTCGCCATGAAAGGATATTCAAACTTTACATCAAAATCTGATCCCTAAAATCGTCATGAGCATGGAATATGTTCTTACATAAAAAATGGTTTTCCATGTGGTAGGGATATCTCCAGATAAGATCCTAAACTGCTCTGTACGTGCTTTTCAGTAGCCCTTACAGCACTGCATTCATATTTGCCCTTTATTGTCCCACAATAGCAGAGTTACTATCATTGAGAATATCTCTGAGAAAATTGACCACATCCTGTCTGCTCATCCCTTGATTAACATTCATGTCTGATAATTTCAATGTCCAGCCATTCAAACAATACAAATAATGGGGGGGGGGGGTTGTCATGATTTCCCAATTGCTTATGACCTAACAGATTGTTAACGCACTCATTAGAGTACCCAACACTGACGGACAGTGTTCAAGTCTCCAAGACCTTTTTCTTCCAACTTGCCTGGAACTGTGCTCATCCTCCATTCGTTTTCCACTGGGGTCCTCTGATCACATGGTTGTCTTAATTAAGATAAAACAAAATGTAATAAGTTCTCAGATGTACCTTTCCATTGTACTGTATATCTACTCTATGGCTAACTGGCATAATTTCCAAACATATCAGATATACCTCTGTGTTCCATGTTTAAAACGAATGTGTCCTCAATCATATCAGACCTGACTGACTGGTTAACTGTTGGTATAAACTGTTTCATACCCACCAAGAAATTCCAACAAAAACCTAACAACCAGCCATGTTTCACATCAGAATGTGCCACTGCCATTGCACACAAAATACATGCTCTTAAATTAATTCTTTTAGGACTAGCTGCAACCACTGCAAGCATGTAATAAAGAACGTGAGAAAGTCATATGCTCAGTCTGTCAAATCTAAAGTTGCTAAGCAGCAGCTTGGTTCCTTGGTGAATAACAAACAGGGTTCTGAAAAGAAACGTGCTCTCTATCTCAAGCATCATCAATAGATCTGAGGTAATTTCGTCAGCATCTGACAAAGCCAAACTCTTTACTAAGAACTTTGCAGCAAATTTTACCCTTTGCAATTAGAGCTATCTACCTCATATATTTCCTCCTGTGACTAAAAACATGCTATACTTTTATCTGTGCATGATTTAGCCAAACTTATCAAAACCTTCATACCAATAAAGCAATTAACTCTGACAGCATACCAATCATAGTATTCAAGCTTAAACCAGAATTAGCTCCCATACTTGCAAAACTGTTTAAACGTTCATTAAAGAAAAAATGCTTTCCAACATCCTGGAAAACTTTATCAGACTGCCTTGTATTTTAAAACTCTGGAGATTGGTTATCTACCTCTCAGTAGAGACCAGTTAGTCTCCTGTACGTCATGAATAAGTTGCTGGAATATGTGATAGAGAAGTGGTCAACCACCTCAGCAAAAATAACCTACTCAGTAACATACAATATGGTTTCCATTCTGGGAGATCTCCAGCTGATGTACTGTTATATCACATAAGATTAGTGAATCTCTCGATCGAGGCTTCATTTCTATAGCAATTGCTTTTGAGATATCAAAGGCTTTTGATAGGGTATGGCATAAAGGTCAACTGCACAATATCTCCAGCTACAGTAAAACTGGAAATGTCTTTTCAATTATTAAATCCTTTCTCTCTGATAGACTTATAAGAGTACTCATTGATGGGCAGAAATCAGAATCAGGGTTCCATCCTGAGACCAAATCTCCTCTTGATCTTTTGCAATAATCTCCCAAATCACATTCTTAGATCATTTGTAGATATTTATGCAGATTACACCACAATCTATGGCAACACTTTAAAGGTCGACATTGACCAGCATCTTTCTAATGCTCTCTCTTCTGATCTTGAGCCCATGGGGCAATATAGGAAAAAAGTGTCTGGTTAATTTTAATGCATCAAAACTAAGCTACTTTCTTTCTATCATAAATGCTCTTATCCCCAACTGACCTCAACTGAAATGAATGGCTCTCGTCTTGAGGAAGCACGTTTTGACAAGTTTCTAGGACTGACTTTCACTCCTGATATGAAATTGAACATATACATGAAATCCATTGCCAGAATTGCTGGGGAAAATGGTTTGATCATTCTACCACTCCAGTAGATATTTCCCTGCCAATGCAATCCCCTGTATGAGAGCCAAATATGTCTTAAGATGAAGTACCATTGCCGCATGTGGGGAGGAGCTGCTCAGAGCACCCTTTCCTGCCTCAACAGAGTACAAAATCGATTTTGAAATCTGGTGGGTGATGTTTTTTTCACTACTCTGCTGCTGCTTTCTTATAGAAGATATGTTGGGAGTTTCTCTACTTTATCTTTATTTTAATGGCAGGTGCTTGACTGAGCTTCACTCTATAGTTCAACCCCATTAGTCTTTCACAGAAAATATCCGACTATCTACAACACCTATCAACAATTTTCTTTAATCTATATCTGTGCTTATGTCTAATTGAATATTCCATGAGCAAAGTTTCCTACCTAGAACTGCCTGTCTATAGAACACAATACCACGGAACTGCTTCCCAACTGACTATGACATGATTGCTTTCAAGCTAACCTCTAAAATAAATTACTAAACTTCCATCAGTACCTATAAACCCTTATTCTTGAGTGACCTCTGGTCCTTGATGAGCGGTAACTTTGTGATGTAAAATAAAATGTTTTTATTAAAGTTTAAGAACATAAGGTTATTAGTTTTTCATTTTATTTTGATATTTTATTTATCACTTTTTGCCATTTATTTTAGGGAAACGGTGATATCAGTCAAGTGGTTATTTGCTGAGCCATTTGAGATAAAGCCTGAAGAATGTATGGTGGATCCCAGATCAAGCTGTTCATTTAAAGTTATCTTTCAACCAAAGGTAATAACATCTGCAACTTTTTATTTCCTAATTAGTACTAGGTTCTTAGTGTGTGTTCCATCCCTCCCCGATTAGGAAGTCTCCAAGATCCCCATCCCCTCTTACCTGCAATTTTTGTTTTCACCCCTTCCTCTAAATTTTACCCATCTTGGAGAAAAAGAAATACAAACTAACCTCCATCCCTTACCCACAAAAATTTCTTTTCTCCATTCACCCCCATATAGAGGGCATCCCCACCTAGAGACTGACCCGCAGAAGCGAGGTTCCTTTTACAAACCTAGTGGAACGGGCAGTCTATCAACTAGACGGGGTTGGGAGGGTCCTACTAATCACCTTTTGTTTTTTCTTCCCCCGCCCTCGACACAAATGAATTATTGTACCATTTTATTGTTATCTTTTTTGTTTTTACACGTCAATAAAAAATGTTTTAAAAATTGGGAGTTTACGTCCCCCAATATGAAAGGGTGAATGCGGTATTATGGTGAAAGAAGATACTAGCTGGGAGAAACTTTTGACTTTGTTTAGTTCTGGAGTGACAAGGATGACCAACGACCCCCACAATCCCCCCTTTTGAGTTGGCCATGTGCCTAAGTTTTTTGTTCATCGTTGATTTTGACTGTATTTTTTAACATGAATAAAAGATTTAATATCTCAAAGTGTAGTATCTGTTCTGGCAGATGTTCTGGCAGATACTGCAAAGACCATATGTGGGGCAACCCCACATATAAGAACTTGATCAATGTAGGGGCAACCCTTCATACCAATTGTCACTATCCAGCTCCCCTACTCCCTGGGGAGTTGGTCCCCATTTCCCCTTCACTCCTCACATTAAAAATCGGCCTTGTGCCTAATTTGCTCAGTGGGGGAGCAAATAAATACCAACCCTACATATAAGACCTTGGTCAATGTAGGGGAAACCATTCATACCAATTGTCACGATCCAACTCACCTACTCCCCGGGGAGTTGGTCCCCATTTCCCCTTCACTCTCCACATTAAAAAACGGCCTTGTACCTAATTTGCTCAGTGGGGAAGCAAATAAATATCCTAATATTAGGTCCATTGATACTACAAAATAAATAAATCCTTGTTGAAAAGGGTCATAGGACAATGTTAGTGTTTTTCTTAAATGAAGAGGCTGGATTCTCAAGTTTTTTAGGTTTTAAGTATAAACAAAAACTCTAATTCTAAATAACTTACATATTTTTATTGTCTTACCTCATTAAGATATTCTCTTTTATTACTTTGTTCAATCTTTGTGCTTCTTAAATTAGTTATAACTTACTTGAAGAGCTTTGATTGTCTGATTTTCTCCTTCCCAGTCAAATTTGTATATTTTATTTGTGACTTCTTTGACTTTATTATTGTTAACTACATATTAATTCTGACTTTTCTAAGTCAAACTTTGAAACTTTTGTGACTTTATTACTGGTTAAAGCATTAACATATTGAATAATCTATCTATCTGGTCAGGCTCCTTGCCCGGACCAATGTGACTCTCTCTCTCTATCTCTCTCTCCAGAGTTCCCTGTCTTCCCTCGGCTGCCTCAGATTTTCAGGATCACAGCTGGTGTCATTTGCACTTTGCTGGATGTACATAGATCTAGGCATCCTGCCCCTATTGAATAATACTCTATTACTATCTAATAAAATATATTTGCTTACTTTCAATTACATCTTCGATTTCTCTAATTTTTCACACCATACTCTCGCCTTCTGTCCCTCCTACCACTGTTCTGTTCAGCTAAGCTGGCAAACAATAAGCAATAATGAAAAAAACCATAGCAAAACTGCATAGCCTTCTCTCTCCTTCGTCTGCCTGATGTTAAGAAAGGTAGAAAGAAAGAAGTAAACAGTGTGATCTGCTGTGATTGTCATACTTTTCCCTCTCTCTTCCTTGTGAGACTAACACTATGTGTATGTGTGCCTTTGTTTATATTCAAAGTTCCTTTTGTTTTTCTGTCATCTGTTCCAAACTTAATCACTCTATTCGTTTAATATCCTTTTTTGAAATTATTATGTATGTTCGTTCAACACGTCACACATGAATATATTCACTAGAATGAAGCTTCA
Source organism: Euprymna scolopes (assembly GCF_053919585.1). NCBI lineage: Eukaryota > Metazoa > Mollusca > Cephalopoda > Sepiida > Sepiolidae > Euprymna > Euprymna scolopes. Next base: position 132,162,595 of record NC_136494.1, on the reverse strand, counting down.
AAGTTTTGGAGTTGATTTTATTTTTGTACGGGTTGTAATCTGGATATTATATGAAAAGGAAAACTCGCTAAATCAGTACATATGCGAGCAAAAAACGACCTGTTATAGGGAAAGATACTCAATATGTTTAATGCCGAAATAAAAATAATGAGCAGTAGTAACACAGAATTTGACAAAAGTCTCTTTCAACAGTCACCTCTGAAACTTGAAGTACTTTGATTTATCTTCTTTAATAGTTAATCATTCCAGTCATTGAACCTATAACATAGATGGTTATCATTACTACTGTAATACTGATATGCTATATGTCGATGGATGATGATGGATGAGTCCCTTAATCCTCCAAGATCATAGGGATACTGCATTGTTTCATGCAGCATGTCTTTGGAATAAATAATCTGATGGCATCCATCCCTCTGCATGCTTCAGAAAACCTATAACCAAATGGTCACCCATTTAAGTATCGACCAGGCTCAATGTTAATTAAACTTTGGTGATCTAATGGGAACTGGTGTGCCAATGTGATTTAACCGTATGTGCTACATGTATTTAAGTTGGATAAAAACTAAGCGGGGTATATGTTCATAAGTCCATGCATATCTGTTTGTTTATTAACAAGACCAATGACTATAAAGTGCTTATTTGTATTATTGGTTCCCCGACAAAAGGAGGGTGGACCTGTAAATTCACCCTTGTCTGTTTGTCCATTCGTCTGTCCGCACTTTTCTCAATAACCACGCCTTAGAATTTTTTTAAATTTTGCACAAAAATTAAACATAACATGAGTAAAAAAAATAACAACAGATTTTCTGGGAAAACTCCGGTTGCCCCTTCGGGGGATGCCTTTCATTTTAAAATGGCTAAAATTGACACTTTTGTGCTTATTAAAAAAAAAAAAAATTGATGCCTTGGATTTTTATAAAACTTAAGTTGTAACTAACTGATTTCTATATAATTTTGTTTGTCAATACTTTGTGATAACTCTTAGGTGTACCTCAGGGGCTCTTTTAGGGCTAATAAAAACACTCCATTTTTGGGACTATTATACAATATTTTTTGCTAAAATTTCTGTGTATTTCTATTCAACAGTTTTGCATATTGCTGAACTCGATACTAGCGCACAAATACATGTATTTGGTGACTTCCATGTCTACCACAGTAACTGGCTAGGATTCTCTAATCACACAGACGTAGCTGGTAGCGCAACACATAGCTTCTCTATATCCCATTCCCTATCTCAGTTGGTTACATTTCCGACACGTTTCCCAGACCAGCAAGATCAACATGCTTCACTTCTAGATCTCTTTCTGACAACGGTTCCCAATGACTGTACAACAAATGCCCTCAGCCCACCCGGGAATGCTGATCACGCTGTGATAATGGTAGAAATCAGCCTAAATTCTCGCTCTAAAACTGAAGACCCACTACTCAAAACAACGAGGTATTACAAAAAGGCTGACTGGGAAGCCATCAGGGAGCTCATCAGAGATGCCCCATGGCAAAATATTTTTACTCTTCCAGCGGAACAGTGTGCAAATGAGACCACTGAATGGTTCAAAACTGCTATTGAAGCACATGTTCCCGCACGGAAATTCTATAGCAAGCCCCACTCCCCCCAATGGTTTACTTCTGCTTGTGCAACTGCCATTTGTCAAAGGCAGCATGCATTCCGCAGATTCAACCGATATAAGTCCAGCTCAAATAAACAGAAGTATATAGAAGCTAGAAATAATTGTAAGAGAGTGATAGAGACAGCTAAGACAGATTACTCTGAAACCACCAGAAAACGCATCGAAGCACAGAAATTAGGAACCCGGGATTTTTGGAAAATCTACAACAGCGTAGTTAATAATGGACAGTCAACTATTCCCCCACTATCAAACGATCATGAGGTTGCTTGCACGGCAACTGACAAGGCTAATCTGCTTGCCAGTCGGTTTGCCTCAAACTCCACACTGAACTCGGTACACCACTCACTCCCTGATTTTCCTCTGCGAACAGATGCCTCACTAGACGATTTGAAAATCACCCCTTCTCAGGTACATGCTATTATAAAAAACCAAGACACCTCAAAAGCATGTGGACCAGATCTCATCCCGGCTGTGCTATTAAAAAAATGCTCTGCTGAGGTTGCTCCAGTTCTGTCCAAACTTTATAATAAATGCCTTAATGAATCTTGTTTTCCCGACTGTTGGAAAACCGCCTATGTGATACCAGTCTTCAAGAATTCTGGTGAAAGAACTGACCCACTAAATTATTGCCCCATTAGCTTCCTCCCACTTTTCGCCAAAATATTTGAGTCCTTAGTTAATCAAGCCCTAGTCCAGCACCTAACAGCTGCTAAACTCCTGACTGACAAACAATATGGATTCAGGCAAGCCCGTTCAACAGCAGATATCTTAACTGTAGTTTCTGAACGTATATACCGTTCATTGGATAAAATAGAGGAGGGTAGAGCGGTGGCCCTCGATATATCTAAGGCTTTTGACAGGGTATGGCACGATGGTCTTCTAAGGAATTTAGATCATATGGATTCACTGGAAGAATTCATAATGTAATTAAATCCTTCTTAAGTAATAGAAAAATCAAAGTTGTCCTCAACGGTCGTACATCCAAACAATACGACATAAATGCGGGAGTACCTCAGGGGTCTATCCTTGGACCTCTATTATTCCTGATATTCATAAACGACCTTCCTGATAAAATTGTTTCGGAGATGGGTATATTTGCCGATGACACCACTCTCTATAACAGATATGAGGGGAAAACAAATGAACACATATCCAAGGAAATGGCAGAAACACTAGAGGATGACCTCCAATCCGTAGTGGAATGGGGACAAAAATGGTTGGTCACATTCAATGCTGCTAAGACTAAGCTTGTCTCCTTCAATAACTATAAGAAACCTTCTCTACCACCAATAGCAATGGCTAAGAACACATTACCTGAAAGTACTTCTTTTAAACTCCTCGGCCTAACGTTTACAGGGAATATGAACTGGAATAGATACATTGAGAGCATTGCCAAGGCTGCTGCAAGGAAGGTTGGCTCCCTCTACCGTGCTAGAAAACTACTTACGCCTGCCAGTATCCTATACCTCTATAAGGCAACCATTCACCCATGTATGGAGTACTGTTGTCACATCTGGGCTGGTGCATCTGCTGCTTGTCTCTCGCTCCTGGACAGGGTTCAAAAGAGAGTCGCCAACCTGATAGGTCCTGAACTGTCATCTAGGCTTCAGCCTCTGTCCCATCGACGAGATGTTGCATCCCTCTGCCTGTTCTACAAATACTTCAATGGTGAATGCTCTGACGAACTGCAAGCACTTGTACCTCCCCGACGTAACTACCCCCGACAAACCCGACAAGCTACTAAGTCTCATCCCTTTACAGGAGAGATCCCTAGGTGCAAGAAAGCCTTTTACTCCGATAGTTTCTTCCCCAGAACTGCGGGTCTTTGGAACTCCCTTCCGGGATTCTGCTTTCCCAACTGCAACGATATGCAGAAGTTCAAGTGTAATGTCAACAAACATCTTTCTACTCATCTCCCTTCATAATGACCCCGCTAATTAAGCCCCTGATAGTAGCCCCCTGTTTCAAAGTGGCACTGTGCCTTGTTTGGGGTGAAAATTGAATAAAAAATAAATTAAAAAAAAACTCAAATTTAAATATGTTAAGGCCTTGGGGACTTTTGGGGCTAAGTGGGGGGGTATGATGGACTTAGTCATTTCTTTTTGGTATGGTGCAATAATCAAATTTACATATGTTAAGGCCTAAACTTGCACCGTTTGTTCATTTTTACCAGGATTTGATGTCCCCTGGGGACTCTTGGGGCTAAATGAGTGAGGATAAATGCTGAACTTAGTTATTTTTTTATCCCTCATTCATTGTGTACTCATGGGTGACCATGCATGCTTCACTTGTTAGACTAATATTCTCATCTTGGTTGTTATTCTCACAACGTTTTGGTATATCTAGCCTCCAAAAGTCTTCAGATGTATCATTTTGAACTATGAGAATCATTTTTACAAAGGAGTTACCACTTATCAAGACATGAAGGCTACTCGAAAATAAGGGTTAATGAGTGTACGGTCAGCAATGGGAAAATGTTGTTATAATCGTTAGTAGTAAAAATTTGGTAAATTGGATTACTAAAGGGAATGGCTCATCCAGAACTTGTTCATGGTGGACTTGAGGACAACCATATTGTAGTCTGTTGGAAAGCAGGAAAACAGAACAGAAACCCACAGATGTGCAGTTCTAAGAAATAAGCTTTGTTCATGGAATCTACATTTAGGTTGAGGCACAGATAAAGATTGGGGAAATTATTGATAATGGTTTGAGATAGACGAGTATTTTTTGTGAAAGTCAGGCAAGGGGGAAACATAGATTGGAGCTCAGACCAGCACTTGCCATGAAAATAAAGATAAAGCAGAGACAGGCTTGCAACATCTCTTCTGTGGAAAAGGGGTTGCAGGGAAGAGAAAAGCACCCCCCCCCATTTGGCCACAAAGTCTGTTTTGAACTCTGTCAAGGCAGGATAAACTGCTTCTAGCAACTCCTACCCAGATGTGGCAGCAGTACTCCATCCTTGGACATACTTGGCTCTTATAGAGGTAGAGAATTGCATCAGCAGTGAGATATTTACTGGAGCGGTAGAACAATCCTTTTTCCAGCAGCCTTGGCAACGGATTTGATCTATGTGTTCCACTTCAAATCAGGTCTAAATGTTAGACCCAGAAGCTTGGAAAAGCATGGAGCCTGCCAAGACGAGGCCCATTTATTTTGATTGATGGCAGACGGGGGATCAGAGCATTGATGTAAAGATAGCTTGGTTTTAGATGCTCTAAAATTAACTAGCCACCTCTTTCTCCATTGCACCATATGTTCAAGATCAGAGGAGAGAACTTAGTCATTTGCGGCCTTTGAAGTGTTGCCATAGATGGTAGTGTCGTCAGCATAAATATCTGTGAATGATCTAAGGATATGATTTGGGAGATCATTGATGTACATTCAGGAAGAGAGTTGGGCCCAGGATGGACCAGTGAGTGACTCCGTCATTAATGCTATGAGCTTCTGATTGCTACCCATTAACCTTATAATCTATCAGAGAGATTTTATTTAATAACTGAAAAGACATTTCCAGCTATACTGTAGCTGGGGATATTGTAGAGTTGATCTTTATGGCATACCTTACCAGAAGCCTTTGATATGTCAAGAGCAATTGCCATAGAAAGGAAGCCTTCATCAAGAGATTCACTAATCCTATGAGATATAACTGTTAGCACATTTGCTGTAGATTTAGCAGAACAGAAACCATACTGCATATCACTGAGGAGATTATTTTTGCTGTTGTTGTTGACCACTTCTCTATTTAACACACATTCTCGCAACTTATGCACAGGAGGCTAATTGGTCTATATTGAAAGGGAGATGACCGATCACCTGAATTTTTAAATATGGGAGATACTGATGAGGTTTTCTTGGGTGTTGAGAAGTAATTCTCCTTAAGACAATGTTTAAACAGCTTTGTAAGATTGAGAGCTAATTCTGGTTTAAGCTTTTTGACCATGAAATAGGAATGCCGTCAGCGACAGCTGCTTTTTTTTTTTTTATTTTTTTTTTACAAGGGTGTCACCACTTATCAAGGCCCAGAGGCCACTCGAGGATAAAGGTTAATAGGTATACATTAGTCATTGTGATTTTAGCATAGTAAACAGTGGGAATTTTGTAACTTGGATTACTTAGGGAGACGATTCAATTAAAACTTGTTCACATTGGACTTTTTCTTTTTTTTTTTTTTTTTCATAGATATCAACTCATTATCAAGGCCAAGAGGCCACTCAAGGATAAGGGTTAAAGAGTGTACAGTAGAAACTGGACAATATAATAATCATTAGTAATGAAAATTTGTTAAATTTGATAACTTATATGGAACGGCTCATCAAGAACTTATTTACGTTAGACTTGAAGACAACCATATTGTAGTCAGCCGGAAAGCAGGAAAACGGAAGACAATTGAATTGAGATTTTTTTATTAGTTTGGGAACATCATATACAGATATTTATCTGTTGCATAGTGTGTTTTCAGACACAGGAGGAAATAGGGGGGGGGCGACCTTGATCGCATAGTGTAGAATTAGTTGCAAAGTTCTTGTCAAAGAGTTTTGCTTTGTCTGATGCTGAGGAGATTACCTCATGGATGGTTGGGATAGAGTACATACTTCTATTCAGGACTCTGTTATTTGCCAAAACTGATGGGGACCAAGCTGCAGTTCAGCTACTTTTGACTTGGACTGAGCATACAACTCTCTTGTGTTTTTTATACTCTTTTACAGTGGTTACTGGCAGTCCTGAAAGCAGTTTTTGTCTCAGTACATCTATTACGCAATGAAAAAAGTGATTTATCTGCACAATGGCAGCAGCACATTCTGAAGAGAACCATGGCTGGCTGTTAGGTTTTTCATGGAATTTTTTGAACGGTATGAAGCGATCTATACCTACAATTAACCATTCCGTTAGGTTTGATACTATAGAGGACACATTCTTTTTAAATATGAAACGCTGAGGTAGAATTGATATAAATGTATGGAAGCTACCCCAGTCAGCCATAGAGTATTGATATACTCTACGATGGAGAAGTACGTCCAAGGATTATTACATTTCGTTTTTATCTTAACTGATACAACCAAGTGGTCGGAAGACCCCAGTGGAGACATAATGGAAGATTAACATAGATCAGGGCAAGTTGTGAGAAAAAGGTCTAGAAGACTTGCATACTGACCATCAGTGTTGGGCACATGGGTGGGTTCATGAACAATCTGAGTGAGGTCATAAGCAATGGAGAAATCGTGACAGAACCTCCCCTCATCATCTGTCTTTTTTGAGTGGGCTAACCATTCAACATTATGAACATTGAAGTCTCCACAGACATAAATGTTAGGTGTAGGATGAGCAGACAGGATGTGGTCAATTTTCTAAGATACGCTCTTAAAGATATTAACTCCACTGTTGTGGGGATCATGGAGGGTAAATATAAACACAGTGGTGTAAGCAAGTGCAATCCAGAAGCACATATAGGGCAATTTACGGCCTTCTCTGGAGATGTCCTTACTATATGGAATATCAGATTTGGATGTTAAATTAGAATATCCTTTAATTAAAAACTCATCTAGAGAAATAGTTGGTCCAATGCCAGTTTCACTTAGGAATAATAGGTCTGGTTAAGTCTCCTGTAATTGGGTATTAACCTCTGGAAGGTTGGAACATAGACTCCTGATGTTAGAGAAGGAGACATGGTACTGGGGTTTACATTAGAAGGTGGAGTTCTGGGTTTAATCATGTGTTTTTTCAGGAAACTTTTCATGGAGTTTTGGGATTTGTGGAATAGGCTTCCATCTCAGGTGACTGCTCATGGAAAAATACCGTCAAACTCAGGAATTTTAATGTAACCCTTTATTTAATCCATGGGAGTAGCAGGTTCTTGTTCCATCATGACTGAGTAGAAATTTAAAATAATTTTTAATTACATTCTTATTATCGACTAAACTGAGGATTAAGTCTTTAATCTCTAAAAGACTGTTACTTAGACCTGATTATTACTTAATACTTTATTTGTTACGCTATAGGTCCTTGCACCACAACCATCTGCTTAAAGGAGATGAGCGTTGGTGTAACCATTAAAACAAAAGACTAATAAAACATTAATCAAAAGCAAAAACTATGCACATATATGCTACAAATATTATCTATATATATAAAAGCGAAAATGTATGTGTGTGTGTGTGTGTGTTTGTATGTATGTATGTATGTTTGTGTGTCTGCTAAAAACTTTCGACAGACACAACAAAAATTCACAAACTTGGTCTCATATGAAAGCCCCACGTTCCGGACGACAAATATCGAAAAATCGGCCCAAAGTGACCATCAGAAGTGCGTCAACTGATCGATTTTCTGCAGGTGGGGGGGGGGGGCAAAAAGTGACATTTTAATGTATAACATTACATATTTTTAAATCGATTTACAACTGCCCTCAAAAATACGCCCGGCAACTCTTATACATAAAATATACACGCGGCCGTTTATTTTGGGTCAACTTGTATTTAAAACCTGCTGAGTCATGTCACGTGATCTTGACGTCAGCAACCTCTAAAAGCCGTCGGAATTTACAATTTAAAAATGTTGTTATCGGTAAAAAACAAAATTAATTAAAGCTAAACTATGAACTTCTACGCTATCGCAACGTTACCAAAGTTATTACCACATTCAAAATAGGTAGATACGATAGTTAAACGAAAAATAAAGTAAAAAAAAAGTGAAGTAAAAAAAAAGAATATGCTTACAAAAAATATTAATGATCAAAGATTTTTTTTTTTTTAAATAAAAACAGCCAGACGCCATTTTCCAGTCTTTAGAGTAAGGTAGACGAAGTGAGAGAGAGAGAGAGAGAGAGATGTCTAGACAGATTTGACAGGGGGGGAGGGTCAACAACGCATACGTCAGATGACGTCGTGACCTGATTTACTTTAAATAGTTGATAAACCGAACAAACTTTATATACGCCGCTTTAGCGCAGGTAGTTAAGGGCTTGGTTCATTATCTAAACGTTTTGGGTTCGAATCGTGGTGTGAGATGTTTTTTTGTTTTTTTTTTCGATTTTTTCCATTTAAATATTAAACCCTGTATTATTTAAGCCATTTTTCATGTAACGTTCGTTTGTTTTTCTGTTTTAATTTGTGTTCCCCCCCCCCCGCTTAATTAAAACGTTGTTTTCTTTTCTTACTTCGCTTATAACAATGCTTACATCGTCGTCGTTGTAACGCTCGACGACTTTCAAACATCTTTCACTTCTGGCTGGCCGATTTTATTTTCAAACTTCGCCTCAGGGGTTCGGCTTCGATCCTACCCCCCCCCCTCCGGTTTCTTTTTTATTTAACACCACACACCCCTACAAACACTCGGGCAACGCCGGGTACCCCTCGCTAGTCTATATATATAAAAGCGAAAATGTGTGTATGTATGTATGTTTGTATATCTCTCAAAAACTTTCGATACGGGTCACGGATTTTAACGAGATTGGTATCATTTTAAAGTTCGATCCTTCGCCTGACAGATATCGATAAATTGGCCAAAAACATTTATTCATTCACCCTAAAATCATCAGTTTTCTACAGGGAGGGGTTAGCAAAAACCGTCCTCTCATGACAAGTTCGCTTCTACGCATGCGCAAATGATGTCAGAACATGATTCAGTCTAAATATTAAAAAAAAACGACCTAATTTTGTCAACGTCGTCTTAGCTCAGTTCATTAGAGTGCGGCTTCATTATCTAAAGGTTTTGGGTTCGAATCATGATGTGAGATGTCTTTTTTCTTTTTTTTTCGATTTTTAAAGGTTTAATATAGAAACAGGGTTATTTAAGCCATTTTTCATGTTCTATGTTTTTTTGGTTTTTATTTTTCAGCTTTTTTAAAGAAGTTTTAACGTTCGTCTTTCTGTTTTTTTTCCATCACATTCGCTTTTTCTTTTGTTTTTGTTTTTCCGATTTATTTTTACATTTAACATCGTTCGTTTGCCTTACGTTAGTTTTTTTTGGTGTTTTTTTTTTCGATTTTCTTTATATAAAATATTTAATAATTTAATATTTAATATTTAAAAAATTTACTTCGCTTATTCTTATGTTTTGATTACCCCCCCTGCTCGAGCACACACAACTCTAAACACCCGGGCAACGCCGGGTACCCCCCCCCCCTCCCGTTAGTAAAATATAAAAACATGATTTAGAAATATGGCTTTTTAAATGATAATTTCTTAAAGAAACTAATTTGTATAAACATTAAAAAACAATTATGCATTAACAAAATAATATCTGACAGAATAGAAATACCAATTAACTTGAATAGAAATGTTACTTATCTTGTAGATAAGCGTACAATTCAAAACATTTTTTCAAAGAATGGCCCAAATAATATTTCCCCTTTACTCCCCCACTATCAAAAATGCATTCCAAAATCCCAAAATAAAAAAAAAAACGATTACACATTCTAATAATCAAATGAATCATGTTAAAAACAACTTCCGAAAGAAGATTCTAAAAACTGTTTGAATCAAAATGTTTAACCTAAGATGAGCATTTAAAAATCGTTAAACACAAACAACTGGATCCTTATCAGCCTTCATCTAAAAAATGTCAAAAAAAAAAATTTTCTTGTATTTGAATTTGAAAACTAATTATTATAACCATGAATCGCTGTATTATTTGGATTTTTCAAACTACTGTTCTCATTTTCAACGTTTTAGTTGATTCAAACTCTGAACTTTAGATGTATCTCATCAAACTTGGGAACTGTTATCAAATTTGGGAATGTGTACAAAATTTAAAAGAAGCCCCTTTAATTTATCCATGAGAGTAGAATGCTCCCGCTCTAACAGTCATGACTGAATAGACATCCTAAGTAATTCGCAATTGTATTTTTGAATTTTACCAACATTGAGAATTAAACCTTCAACCTCCAAAAGAGTGTAACTTACAAGTAAATTTTACCAAGTACATTATCCACTACATCAGATTCCATCCTCAGTGCGGGCAACACTCAAAATGTAATTACAAATTACTAAGAACTTTTATCCACTCATGGCTGTCAGAACGAGAGCATGCCACCCCTGTGGATTTAATAAAGGGTTCCAGTCAAAATTTCATGCAGATTCACAAATTCGACAGAAATATACCTAAGTTCGACATGATACACCTAAAGAAAATCGTAGGTTACACTGACTGAAACGTGCGAATAAATAAGGATAATTCAGTAGTCCAAAATAATATGAATTATGAATCTGCATCTCAAAATAATATGAATTATCAATCTGCATCTCAAAATGATATGAATTATCAATCTGCATCTCAAAATAATATGAATTATCAATCTGCATCTCAAAATAATATGAATTATCAATCTGTATCTCAAAATAATATGAATTATCAATCTGCATCTCAAAATGATATGAATTTTCAATCTGCATCTCAAAATGATATGAATTATCAATCTGCATCTCAAAATGATATGAATTATCAGTCTGCATCTCAAAATAATATGAATTATCAATCTGCATATCCAAATAATATGAATTATCAATCTGCATCTCAAAATGATATGAATTATCAATCTGCATCTCAAAATAATATAAGTTATCAATCTGCATCTCAAAATGATATGAATTATCAATCTGCATCTCAAAATGATATGAATTATCAGTCTGCATCTCAAAATAATATGAATTATCAATCTGCATCTCAAAATAATATGAATTATCAATCTGCATCTCAAAATAATATGAATTATCAATCTGCATCTCAAAATGATATGAATTATCAATCTGCATCTCAAAATAATATGAATTATCAATCTGCATCTCAAAATAATATGACTTATCAATCTGCATCTCAAAATGATATGAATTATCAATCTGCATCTCAAAATGATATGAATTATCAATCTGCATCTCAAAATGATATGAATTATCAATCTGCATCTCAAAATAATATGAATTATCAATCTGCATCTCAAAATGATATGAATTATCAATCTGCATCTCAAAATGATATGAATTATCAATCTGCATCTCAAAATGATATGAATTATCAATCTGCATCTCAAAATGATATGAATTATCAATCTGCATCTCAAAATGATATGAATTATCAATCTGCATCTCAAAATGATATGAATTATCAATCTGCATCTCAAAATATGAATTATCAATCTGCATCTCAAAATGATATGAATTATCAATCTGCATCTCAAAATAATATGAATTATCAATCTGCATCTCAAAATGATATGAATTATCAATCTGCATCTCAAAATAATATAAGTTATCAATCTGCATCTCAAAATGATATGAATTATCAATCTGCATCTCAAAATGATATGAATTATCAGTCTGCATCTCAAAATAATATGAATTATCAATCTGCATCTCAAAATGATATGAATTATCAATCTGCATCTCAAAATAATATGAATTATCAATCTGCATCTCAAAATAATATGACTTATCAATCTGCATCTCAAAATGATATGAATTATCAATCTGCATCTCAAAATGATATGAATTATCAATCTGCATCTCAAAATGATATGAATTATCAATCTGCATCTCAAAATGATATGAATTATCAATCTGCATCTCAAAATGATATGAATTATCAATCTGCATCTCAAAATGATATGAATTATCAATCTGCATCTCAAAATGATATGAATTATCAATCTGCATCTCAAAATGATATGAATTATCAATCTGCATCTCAAAATGATATGAATTATCAATCTGCATCTCAAAATGATATGAATTATCAATCTGCATCTCAAAATGATATGAATTATCAATCTGCATCTCAAAATGATATGAATTATCAATCTGCATCTCAAAATAATATGAATTATCAATCTGCATCTCAAAATGATATGAATTATCAATCTGCATCTCAAAATAATATGAATTATCAATCTGCATCTCAAAATGATATGAATTATCAATCTGCACCTCAAAATGATATGAATTATCAATCTGCACCTCAAAATGATATGAATTATCAATCTGCATCTCAAAATGATATAAATTATCAATCTGCATCTCAAAATAATATGAATTATCAATCTGAATCTCAAAATAATATGAATTATCAATCTGCATCTCAAAATAATAAGAATTATCAATCTGCATCTCAAAATAATATGAATTATCAATCTGCATCTCCAAATAATATGACTTATCAATCTGCATCTCAAAATAATATGAATTATCAATCTGCATCTCAAAATAATATGAATTATCAATCTGCATCTCAAAATAATATGACTTATCAATCTGCATCTCAAAATGATATGACTTATCAATCTGCATCTCAAAATGATATGACTTATCAATCTGCATCTCAAAATGATATGACTTATCAATCTGCATCTCAAAATGAAATGACTTATCAATCTGCATCTCAAAATGATATGACTTATCAATCTGCATCTCAAAATAATATGAATTATCAATCTGCATCTCAAAATGATATGAATTATCAATCTGCACCTCAAAATGATATGAATTATCAATCTGCACCTCAAAATGATATGAATTATCAATCTGCATCTCAAAATGATATGAATTATCAATCTGCATCTCAAAATGATATAAATTATCAATCTGCATCTCAAAATAATATGAATTATCAATCTGCATCTCAAAATAATATGAATTATCAATCTGCATCTCAAAATAATATGAATTATCAATCTGCATATCCAAATAATATGAATTATCAATCTGCATCTCCAAATAATATGAATTATCAATCTGCATCTCCAAATAATATGACTTATCAATCTGCATCTCAAAATAATATGACTTATCAATCTGCATCTCAAAATAATATGACTTATCAATCTGCATCTCAAAATAATATGAATTATCAATCTGCATCTCAAAATAATATGAATTATCAATCTGCATCTCAAAATAATATGAATTATCAATCTGTATCTCAAAAATTCAGAGATTTAGTGCAGCATGGTTAAAATATTAGAGAAGAAAAGCCAAAATGCATTCACACATTTTGAAATGAAATTTTTAGTTTATTAACTGCAGATGTTTCCTCGTTAGAAAAATGTGTTCAGTGTTTTATTTATTTTTCTTTTTGTTGTATGTTTGTGCGATGTAGAACTCCTTCATTCAAAACGTGTGATAGAAAATATCTAGAAATTAGATAAATTTAAAAGCTAGATTAAATAATTTTACTTATTTAAAGAGAAATATTGTAAAATACGTTATTTGTTTTATTTTATTATTTGGAGCTATTTTGTTTAACTTTCTTTTTTCAAGACATTGCAGTTTATACGTTGCTTTGCACATTTGACTCTATTCTAAATGGCGCCTTTGCATATTCCTTGCATGAATTTAACAAATTCGTAAAACATGAAGGAAGCTTTTATTTTTATAACATGTACGATAAGAAAAAGTTTATGACTCACTGAAGTGGATGAACAAAGAAAAAAATATGCGTCACGTGTAATTCAAATAACTTAATCTTTTATCTGCTTAGATTTTATTTATATCATAACGAGACAAATCTGCAATACTAAATATAATAAAACATAGCCAGTCATGAATACTTTTGATGCAGATAAATATTATTGCATAATCCATACATTTTCTAAATATGTATAAAAACGTTCAGGTTTACTATCATAATCAGTATCAGCTTGAATGGGTCACTACTCTGATCACTGAAGTTTACATATATCACACACACACACACACACACACACACACACACACACACACACACACACACACACACACACACACACACACACACACACACACACACATCTATTATATAAAGGGCAAATGTCAGTATGTGTTCGTATGTCTGCTAAAAACTCTTGTCATCCGCATTGAAGCGGCACGAATGTAATATCGTTAAAAGGAGCCATCTTTCAGACACATAATATGGAAACATTGGAAAAAATCGTCAATTATTTTATGTAGAAATGTTTTGTTTGAAAGGGGGCCTTGCTTGCCGTATACGTGAACGGTCGTTTCGTTGTTTCATTTTAAAAAGCTAAATTTGTAGCATCATAACATTTGTGCCGTTGTGTTCCAATCGATAACATGTTCGTTTATAAACTTAAGTAATGCTAGTTTGCATCCAGGACGCAGCATTTTTTTTTTTTTTTTTTCTTACAAAATTTTGCTTTTAGTTTCATTTCTTGCTGAAAAAGTTCGTTTTTATTTTATTTTTTTTTCACGATCAGGCAACGTCGCCCCCCCCTCACTAGTGTGTGTATATATATATATATATATATATATATAAAAAAGATTATTTATTTTTTTTATTAGAGATTCGGTGGTGGTTTTTTATGCACATAAATTATATATATATATATATATATATATATATATATATATAAATCAAAGCCGGTTTGATTAAATTTTTTTTTCACATATTTATTAATGGTTTTACTGACTTTTCAAGAAATCTTCTGAATATCATGGTTAGTTGGTCTAGTAAGAATATAAGGTTGTTGTTTGGTCAGTCTCAAGATAAATAAGTTCTACAACTATGCAACGCATATGGAAAAAGCAGCTAACGAATTCAGGAAAATTATGATCTAAGTTTTAATCAAACTTAATGATTGGTTGCCAATCTCTCTGTTCCTCTCTCTCTCTCTCTCATATATATTTATATATATATATAAATATATGTATATATATTATTTCGAATTTCTCATATTTTTGTTTTTGCTGGGAATGTATGGCACCCGGTAGAATGGCAAACATTTACCTATGTCTGCCAAAACGAACTGTAAAATACATGTAGTTTCTAACTAAACTTGTATTACAACATTTAGTAGATTTGCATTGAGAGCGAAATAAATGAATCGTGCTGCGATTGGCTGCTGATTTGTGTTCTAAACTCGAATTACAATCCACATGATATGCATTCATTGACCGGCACACTTAAGATATAAGGATGAGGAAAAAAAAAAAAGAATTAAGTATTCCACCCACTGAACTTTTTCCTGCTTTGATTGCCATATATTGAAATAAGCAGAAAAAAGATGCCAACCAGATGCATTGAACTGAAATGCTGCTGAATTGTTAGGTGATCTGAATTGATCTATGATGAAGACAATAATCGGTTAGATCCTCTCTTGCAAGTTTTGAAGAACAGAAAGATAAAGATGATCTAGAACAAACGCATTCATTTTGTTTATCTGAGATTTGAAAGAGTTACCACTGATTTATTATACACTGATCAAAGTGATGGACAATTCTCATATGATTTGTGACAATGATTCGCTTTCCAGATGATAAAAAAATGATAGCCTATCCATTAACCAAGTTTAGATTAGGATTTTGTTCTGTGGCTATGAACGATTCTTGCATTCTTTTATGTTGGCTTCAGAAAAAATTTGGATTAATGAAACTATCAGAAAATCCTGTGTTTCTCGCCTATATGTAACTTTGATCAATACACATTAAATTATTTTTGTTTAAATCAACTATTTATTGAAATGTAAGCATAATAATAGTTTATATTATTATCCTTCTCTAAGATTCATTCGGCAATGAGCCTGTTTACTTTCCTCCCCCCAGGCGCAGAGTTAGGCACGAAGTAGATTTTTAATGTATGGAAAATCTAACTCCTCAAATAGTGAATGCATCAAACATTTATGCTATTGTTTTGTTTTGTTACTTTCTTTTTTGCAAAACTCAATCTTGTTCTTTAAAGTAAAAAAAAAAAAAACAATATAAGAAAAAAAAACAATTTTTTCTACAAAACGATCAAACCAAGCACCATGAATAAATATTTGAAGATATAAAGATTTTGAAGCACCAAAATTACTGGTTAGGTATGAAATTACCCCCAACCCCAAAAGTTGATATGCAGTAAGACAACAATCAGCCAACCAACCAAAAAGTGGCACTCTGGATTAGCAAAAAAAAATTTGTTTGATCTCAGTCTAGAAGGTTTTCTTCGTGACTGGCTGAGAAGAGTAAAGATGCAGCATACTATCAAACAATAAACTTTGCTCCTAATAATATATAATATATCTATAATATTTCCACCCACGCAACATTGTGTAAACACAACTAGTATTTCATCCAGTTGAATCAGTTATAGTTGTGATGAAGGTAATCTCTCATGAATTTTTATTCATCAGTATTTTTCAATTGTCTTTCAATTAGCTTGATACTGCCGCGATACATGCAGATTTCTTTAATATTTATTGGAATATTTGCTTGCTCATCTCATTGATACTTTCATTATTCATCTTTTTTATTTTTAATCAAGTGCACCTTTATTGGATTTGTTAAGTTTACTTTAGTTTTTACAAGAATATTTCTCGTTATTGGCATTGACCTTGTAAATTACACAACACTCAAAATTAAAATTGGAAATACAAATTTTACTACACTAATAAAATAGAAAATTTGAATTGTAAAATATTTGAGGATGTTTAAATGCTTGCATATGAGTTGTGTTTGCATTAGTATAGGAGTTTCTACGTGAGTGAAATGTTTCGTTCTCACTTTATATAAGTCAAAGGTTTGTTGTGTATTGAGATGTATGCCAGCAGTATTAATCATACGCGGTTTGGACCAGCTTCCTCCAAATGAGGAAGTGTCAAGGTAATATTAAATTGACAGGTAGTCCCCAGTCTATTCACAAGTGATCTCCAGGATATCCCAAGCAGGAGAAATAATGTTAGGTTTTTGCAATTCTTGCAGGGAGGTGTCAACATCCTCTTACATACAGCCCTTATTATTTCCAAATAGTCATTCATCTGGGGCTGACCAGGCTCAACATTGCTTAACTTCAGGGATCTAATGTGTGTCAACGTGATTAGGCTGTATTTGTATTGAAATGCATGTGTTAGTTACTCAGCGCTAATAGTTTAGCTATACTAAAATGCCTGCTTACTTGTGAAGCATGTCAGTGTATTTTTTATCAGTCAATTCGATGTTGTTGCTGTTCTTTCCATGTGGCTAGTTGTTGTGTGCGATGCTGATCCTTGAGTTTCACATGCATGACGGATATTAAAACAGAGATTCTAGTTGAGATCGAAGCTGCACAAATCTATTGATTATGAGTTGCTTTGAGGTGGAGTTGCTATAGAAAATGAAAATAAAAAGCGTCTCATTTAAAACTGAGGTGAAGTGGTCAGACTTGCTATTTGCTTTTTCCCTTCCTCTAATGACTTAAAATGATTTTGCCCGGGATTTTTTTTTTTTTTTTAATTTTTAAAAAAATTTTGACTGCAGAAAGAAAAACAGTTAACATATGAGCCACGTCAGACTTTTGCCCCATCTTAGTGCACTTGTGAAAATTTTCAAAATTTGATTAAATCTCATAGAAGGCTTTATTTCTGAGAAAATCTAATGAGATTTTTGGATTCCTTGATGTTTTTTTTTTTTTTTTTATCATTCTTTGGGTTAAGAAACTTACCGAGATGAATTTGCAAGATTACACCAATATTCCAAAGTGGAAATATTCAAGAAAATGTAATTATTAAAATGTCACTCTGTCGATTTACACAAACACAGAAAATGCTCTAAATCAGAAACCACTTGGAGATAAGAGGTGCTTTCAATAAGTTTCCAGACTTTTTTCGAATAGGCATTTAAAATTGTTGCAGACTCTTGAAAATTCAGTATGTTATTGCTATACATCTTATGAGATGACTGGCAAATTTTTATGATTGCATGTTCAAACGAATAGCCACAGCAGGATTTGGAATACAGTCTACTAAAGCTTGATTGTCACTGTTGGTAAATTTTAAAAATACAATCTGGATATGAGAATACTTTAGAGAAACGATATGCAATAAAATTCTGTTTTAAACTTGAGAATAATACCACAAAAAGTATGGAATGCTGTAGACTGCTTTGGGGCCATCTTGCATGAATTTAGCATCAGTTTTTGAGTGGCATAAGGGATTCAAAGAAGGCAAGGAGTCTTTGAGGGATGATGAGAGGTATGAGAAGAGTAAGGAAGTCAGAACACCAGAATTGATTGGCCAAATAAAGAATTTCATGAATAAGGACGTTGTGTGTCTATAGCAACAATAAATGCACAGCTTGATGTCAGTGTAAGAACTGTACACCTGTAGACACAATTATTAGTGAGGAACAGAAGATTTGCACAAAATTTGTCTCAAGGGTGCAGTCCATAACTCCATCCTTGTCACAGACTATTTGACGCAGATGAGCATCAAAACAGCTCCTCACTCTCCCTATAGACCAGATCTTGCTCCCTATAACTTTTGGTTATTCCCTAAGCTCAACGAAAACCTTAGAGGTTGTCGTTATGAGACAATTGAGGAAATGAAAGAGGCTTTGACGAGGGTCATTGACATGCTCACACAAGAGGACTTCCATGGGACCTCCCAGTTGTTGGAATGGTACAAGTGTATTCCAGCTGGGGGAGATTACTTTGAAGAGGACTAGAGTTTCATGTATGTACTATCAATAAAAGTGCATGTATGAAAAAAGTCTGGAAACTTATTGAAGGCACCTTGCACTCATTCAAATTTTTAGAATTTCTTAGTTTTTATGATTTTCATCTGTGGCGCAAGTCACAATAAAATTTGTGGATATGGGTTTCAATCTGCAGATGATTTGACATAGAATTACCCCTTCACCAATTAAAACACTTTAAATGAATATTAGTATGAAGACTGGTGAAGCATAATTCTTTTCCATCATCTTTACTGAAGAATCTGAACTCGTTTGCATCATACTTAACAAGATTAGGTTCAATCGTTTATTACTACTTTGCATCAATTGGACACAAACAATTTTCACTTTTGCTATAATACTTTGAATAAACTGATTTTCATGTTATCCTGTAATGTTATGAACTATTGATTTATAGCTAGATATACTGAAGTAGAATGATGGTTTGTTGTAATATAATCCATTCTTTGTTTCAAAGATTCTTTGGAGGAAATGTAATGAAAATCATGAATCAAATAGAAAAATTCAGATAAAAATCTTGTCAAAAAGAAAATTAGATGTCATAGTCGATTGTGAAATTACTTCGATTTCCAAATCGACTGCAAAATTCCATATTAACTTTGAATGTTCCTTCTGGTAAAAGCATTAGAAAGTAGGTATGATATTATTTTTGAGATCTGCAAATCTATGAGGTTAGCAAAGAAAGATTTTTAAATGACATTGTTTCTTGTGTTTTTCTATTTTTATTGTTCGCAACATTTCTTAAAATATTTCCTTTTAGAAGTTTTATTTTTGGACAAATGCTATTTGTTTGGATTTAATAGTTTTAGATATATTCTGAGTTGTACATTTTATCAGGCGAACAATAAAAAAAAATGGAATATAGAGGATAAGGATGGAAACCAATAAACTATGAAAAAAAAGAGGTGGAGGGAAAATAAACTTGAACAAATTGATTTCAATATTTAATTTTTTTCTTATATATATATATATATATATATATATACAGACACACACACACACACACACTTGCAGAGAGACCCGATGTTGCTTAAGATTGAATGATGATCAATGAATGTTTCACACTCATATTTTTATTGTAATCAAAAACGGTAAATTCGCCCATTTTTCAATCAAATCTATCGATAGCCTGCTCTAACTGGAAACCCATCATAGTGCACCCAGAGGAAGCTTCACATGCTGCCCCACAGTGACTTAGTCCACCATACATTGTAGTGTGCATTGCACTATAAAAAACCTTCAGTTGATTTTATAAAATTATTTTTATAGATAATGGCTTGAATTAAAGTTTAAAATGCAAAAGTATAGTATCATGCTGCAATTGTGCTTCATTTTTTTTTTTAAATTTGACCCCAATTATAACCCCTTGACATTTATTGTTCTGGGCTCAAATTGAATTATAAAGTTAGATTCATGTCCAAGGAACATATATCTCAAATTTCAAGTGTTTAGACCCAAAATTGGCGTAGGAGTTTGGTAGAGTTCTCAAAGGTCAAATTGTTGAACTTTGACCACTTAACAGCAAAATTTCTGGCCAAAAACCGATTTTCCCAAATAATATTCTGTATCTAAAATTTTGAGTCTGTAGACTTTAAATTGACAGCTATTTGGTAGGGAAATGTACACAGACAAACATTTTCACTTTTATAGATATAGATTGGACGCAATATTTAGTAATGATTGAAAAAGCTTAAAAAAAAAGACTTGTGCACCACCACCGAGAATCGAAACCAAAACGTTCAGCTCACAATTTATTTTTGCCTCTGTCGTCAATGACTGGGCTATGAAGACATCTATTATGCAAGACTAAAAATTAAAACATGGACCAATAACTACTATATTATGCATTCGTTATGCCGGCGTTCGACCTTCACCTGGCAAACTTCTTTTTTTTTTTTTTTTTTTTAATTTTCTCACTTTTGCACCGATTTTTCCTGGGTAAAACCCAAATATAAAGCTTTGCATAGATTCAAATACCTTATATATGAAGTTTCCTGTCTGTAGACCAAAAACTCTAGGAGGAGTTTGTTAGGCAAAATTTGTTAAACAAAAATATATACGTATACATAAATATATATGGAAACAGTTTTGTGTTTACTATAAACTTTTTATGCAAATATTATGCAAGTATAAATCATGTAGAATATCTGCATGAATATAATTACACATAATAGGTAACTAAAGATGATCATCCCATAAGAAAACCAAATAAACTAATAGGGAATTAAAATGAATGTTTAAAAGAATATGCAAATTAGGTAGATCTTTTGCAGATTAGCGCAATTTCATGACCCATATATAAGAAAATTGTATTTTCTTTTTAAATAAATAGAAAAGAGGGTTTTTGATATGGATATCAATACACGCACAACAAAAAACGAATTTATAGGAGTATAGATAGATATGAGAGCTCTTTATAAAATTATGTATGTTTATATATTTCTATGTATTGTTTATTCCTAAACTAATAAACTGATCATTATGGTTTGTTAAATAGCTGCTAGGTCTAAATATGAGATATATTTAGTTTCATGCAAAGGAGTTAAAGAAGAAAGAATCCCTTCATCAAAATTCAGGTATCTTACCTTTTTTGTGAAATTTTAACAATAGGTATTTGATAAATAAATGAATAAATATTCTTAAAATTTATGTTTGTTTGCTTCTATTTAAAAATGCAGTTATTTTGGATTTTCATTAAATTTGATTTATGATTAGTAGACATCAATTAAGGAAGATTTCCTGAATTTTAGTTTCTCCTTAAGGCCCCTTAAGATTAAGCATTAAATTTGTAGACATTTTCTAGAATCGAAATTATATAATGGATTTTAATCAAAATTGGAATAAGTTTAGTATCATATCTTTATTTTAATCTTTGTAAGGGGGACATAAAGGTTGTGCAAATTGTTGTTTGGAGGGTTCATTTTACCCGTCCTGGGATAGGGATTTTTCTAGTCATTTACATATATATTATACTTAGTCTGTCTGTCAATTTCACCAATTACTTGAAAACTACTGAGCCAATCTGACTGAAATTTTGTATGAGCATGAAGTGAAGTAAGTATTCTGAGATCTATTCAATACATTTGGGAATTAGTCACCACAATACCACATTTACTTTAGAAATTCTTTCAGGGAATAACTAGGCCGATCTGGCTGAGATTTTATATTGACCTTTATTATAATGTACAGCGATTTAAGTATTATGATGTCAATGTGCAGTGAATAAAGGTTAATAGGAATTAGTACTTGATGCAAAAATGAGCACCAATTTAACCATATTTAACCATTAATTTGACATAAAGCACTCATTCTAAATCCACGAGTTATAACCTTTGCCAATTTTTAACAGGCTTAAAAGTTTAGTATATATATATATATATATATATATATATATATATATATATATATATATATATATATAATTCACTTTGAGAGATATTAATATTTTGATCAGCAAATTATTTTGTAGCATCTCGTGCCTGAGGCTTTTCCTGAAGAAGTCCATAACAAAATCACATGAGATTCTCCGTAATGCATACTTATCATTTCTCTTTTTAAATTACATTTCCAAAAGATTCAGTATAAATATCTTTTAGCATTTTTTTCTGCTAAAATATTAATGGTGAGACAAAGAAAAAAGAAACTTGACATTATTCTTAAAAAGAAAAAAGTGTTTTGTTTTTTTTTGTTTTTTTTTTTACTTTCTCCTCATCACCGACTTTGATTTCAGGAATATTAAAACATGACACCATTTCTCAATATAAAATTTGAAGATATTTCTATATGTAAAAAGGAAAATTTGTCTGTTAGAAAAAAATTAATGATTTGCTTTCATCTGCAAAAGATCAAGCTAATTTGCATATTTTTTTGAACATTAATTAACTCTTTATTAGTTTTTTCGGTTTTCTCATGGGATGATCGTCTTTAGTTAACTATCTCGTGTGATTATATTTATGCAGATATTCTACATGATTTATGCTTGCATAATATTTGTGTAAAGAGGTTATAGTAAACACAAACCTATTTCTATATATATATATTAATGTATGCGTGTATATATTTGTTTAAAAATTTTTGCCTGCTAAACTCCTCAGTCAGTTTTTGGTCTACAATCATGAAACTTAATATATAGGGTATTCGAACACATGCGAAACTTCATATTTGGGTTTTAGCTGGGTAAAATCGATGCAAATCTGTGAAAAATTAAACAAAAATGAAATTTGCCAGGTGAAAATCGAACAACGGCATTACGAATATACATGTGTATTGTAATAGCTATTGGTTCATGTTTTTTCCTTTTAGCCTTGCAGCAAACATGTCTTCATAGCTCAGGCATTAACGTCAAAGGGAAAAATAAATCGTAAGCTAAACGTTTTGGTTTCGATTCACAGTTGTGGCGCATGAGTCTTTTTTTTTTTTTTTAATTTTTTTTTTTTAACTTTTTAAATCATTATTATATATTGGGCCCAATATAAAATAATAATAAATACGAAATTTGCATTCATAAAAATATCATATTTAAGCGTACTTCATGACTGGGCAATGCCAGGCGGCCTATTAGTATGTATATATGTGTGTATATATATATATATATATATATATATACACACACACTAGCAGAGAGACTCGACGTTGCCAAAGATTGAATGATGATCAAATCAGTGTAATTGTCCATTTGTCAATTAAATCGATTGATTGCCTGCTCTAGTTTGGGACCCATCGAGGTACACCAAAAAGAAACTTCACATGCCTCCCCGCAGTGACTTAGTCCACAATACATTGTAGTCTACATTGCACTGTAGAGAAGCTAAATTATTTTTGATATGTAATGGGTTGCATTAAAGTTTAAAATACTGCAAAGTTAAGTACCATGCTTCAATTGTCCTCTAAACAGAAACGCTTGTTTTGAATGCGCTCCTGTCATATCAAAGAACCTGCGGTTGATTTTATATGCCTGACTTTATTGTTTGTGTAGTGATAATGGCTTGGATTTAAGTTCAAAATGAAAAAAATCAAGTATCATGGTGCAATTGTGCTTTAAGTAGAAATATTCATTTCGAACACGCCCCAGTCATATCAAAGAACCTAATGTTAATTTTTTATGTCGGGTTTTTCGACTTGTGTGGTAAAAAATTTCTCAAATGCCCTTGTGATGTTAGGCTGTGTAAGGTGTTAACCTTAGTCAAAATTGCTTGTTCCTTCTTTCATCAGATTATTTTGATTATCGATACTTTTTGAAAACATTCTGATACAAAACATATCTAAGAACACTGCCAGGCACATAAACTACCTTTGTGCGAAATTTCATAAAAATCGGCCCAGCCGTTTTCGAGTCCATAGGGAACGAACTCGCATGCGTACACATACAGTTTCTTTTATATAATATATTTAATTGTTTTTTGTCATTTCTCAATTCTGTTAATCCATTTAGTGGATATTTTTATGAATTTATATTTAAATTATAATTAAACTATCTCTATAAAGGTAATTTATAGAAGGCAATACAATGCAGAAAGATAAGGATAGATACAAACTGTAGCAAACCAAGACAACGGTGGGATGAGTTATGTAGATTCCACCTTTATATATGTGCGTGCGTATTAGATATATAAATGTACACTTTTATTATAGAAGAAGGACCATGGCATATCGGATAAAGTACTAGGTAAAATTCAGTTATAGGTGACACTATTCTGGAGGTTGTAGGTTTCATACTCAGTGCTTGTGATACAAGAAATACAATCGCGAATTAGCTGATAGGACGAGAGCATGTTACCTCTATGAATTAAGTAAAGAGTTCTATTCAAAATTCCGTGCAGATTCTCGAGTTTGACAGATTCCTAAATTTGACAAGATACACCTGAAGAAGGTTAGCAGTTACATCAACAGAAATCTTGTGCGAATGACACTCGAGCTAAGAACAGTAGTTTGAATAATGTAAATATATCAAATTATCAATTCTCATCTAAAAAAAAAAAAAAAAAAAAAACAACAATCAGAAACTAAAGGTTTTTGTAAACATTTTATTCTTCCTTTAAGTTTTTTCTGTTTTTTTTTTTTTTTTGACAGACGGTGTTTCAAGTTCAGCTTTATACTGTGCTATTTAAATCTCTTCTAGTATTTTTATAACGTATGCTTTCTATCTATCTATCTATCTATCTATCTAGCTTATTTGTGTTTATTTGTTTGTATTTACAAGTATCACTGCTGAATTAATCGATTATTATGAATTGCGAAACATAGTTGCTTGATGTAAGGTCGAGTAACGTGGGCTATATTTAGTTTTAGTTTTATGCAAAAGGGGTTCGAATGGAGGTGGAAGTTCTTTGTGAAAATTCCGATACCGGCGATATTTATTAAATTTTAACAATAGATATTAGATAGTAAATAATATATATTCGCTAAATTTCAATCTCTGATATATTTTAAAGGACATAATATGGCACCATCTCTCATTTGAACATTCACATCTTTCAAATCTAATTGTGATCCGCAACTATTAGGCACCAATTTAGAAAGATTCCGTGAATTTTAATGTCTACTGAAAATCCCATAATCTTAAGTTTTTAACATTTTCTTGAATCATAATCATGTAATAAATTTTAACTAAAATTAAAATAAGAATTCTAAACGTAAAGTTTAGTATTATTATATCTTGATTTTAATCTTTGTAAGATGCATAAAAGTGGTGCAAAACTGTTTGGTGAATTCATTTTACTCATCCTAAGACGGGTGCTCTTACAGATGGGTATGTAAATTTTAATGTTAATTATTTGACTGAGTCTAAGTTTAACAAAAACATAAAAGTGAAATTTTATGAAATTGCATTAAAATAATTAGTTTTTAGCATAATTGGATTTTTTTTTTGTTCAGCTGAGATAAATTCTGATAAATCTATAATGAAATGATTTTTGTGTTTATTTCAGTTTGCTAAATTGTATGAAGGTATGATGATCTGCCAGTTTAGTTCAGATGCAATCAAATACAAAAAGATGAAGGTGGTTGCTCAAGGTAAGTAATAGTGACTTTTTTCCTTTGGTAATAATTGGTTGCTACCAAACTAAGGGCTCTCAAGGTCTTTTTGGAAGAACAGTGTACAAATGCTTTTTTTTACGTGGAGGTCACCACTTATCAAGGCCTGGAAGCCACTTGGAGATAAGGGTTATTGTGTGTACAGTAATCAATGGGATAGTATCATAGTAATCATTAGTATTGGAGATTTGATAAAGTGTCTTACTTAAGGGGGCGGTTTGTCAGGAGTTTGTTTATGTTGGACTTGAAGACATCCAAATTGTAGTCAGGTGGGAAACAGGCAAACGGAAGAGAGTTCTGCAGTTGTGCACTTCTACGAAAGAAGTTCTGCTCATGGAATCTACGCTTGGATTTAGGCACAGATAAAGAGTGGGGAAAATTAATGACAGTGGTTTCAGCCAGACGGGTGTTTTTTGTGAAAGATTGGCGAGGGGGAGACCAGAGATTGGAGCTCAGACGAGCACTTGCCATGGCCGTCCAGCAAGCACTTGCAAAATGTGATATCTCTGCAGAGAGGAGAATCAAAAGAACAGAATGCCAGGTGAGGAGATGCTGGATGGTCAGTACAGCAGGAAACTAAGTAAGCAATGTTAGTGTCTGGACCATTTCCATATCAAGAAGTTGGATATCAGAGTACAGTGAATGACATTTTGTTGACTTTTTCTGCCGTTCAGCCAGATCATATTATTTGTGCCGTGTTGCAATATTTTTGCACTATAATGGAGTATGATCCCGCACAGTCGAGAGATTCTATTTATAAACGATGCTGCTAGGAACTGACAAATCGAATTAATTCACATTCTGCTACCAACCAATCAGAAACCAGAATTGCTCCATAAATATTAAACCTTTCTGTGGCAACTTCGCATATGTTTTCTTCGTGTCAACACAGGAAAAATCTTTTGCTCTGTGAATTCCAACTCAAGAACTGTATACTGAGAACCATTCACCTCCAGGACTTCTTACCCTATATATGCTTCTGGGTTGCACTTGCTCAAACTACTGCATTTATATTTGCTCTCTATCGCCCTCACAACAGCGGAGTTAATATCTTTAAAAGCATATCTGAGAAAATTGACCATGTCCTATCTGCTTATCCTTCAGCTAATAATTATGTCTGTAGAGACTTCAATGTTCACAATGTGGAATGGTTAACTCACTCAAAAAAGACTGATGATGAGCGGAGGTCCTGTCATTATATCTCTATTGCTTATGACCTCACTCAGATTTTCACAAATCCACCCGTGTGCCCAATACTGACGGCCAGTATGCAAGTCTCCTAGACCTTTTTCTCACAACTTGCCCTGAACTGTGTTCAGCTTCCGTTCTGTCTCCACTTGGATCTTCCGACCATTGTGTTGTATCAGTTAAGATAAAAATGAAATGTAATAAGTCCTCAGATGTACCTCTCCATTGTACAGTATATCAATACTCTATGGCTGACTGGGATAGCTTCCATACATTTATATCAGATCTACCTCTGCGTTCCATATTTAAAAAGGATGTGTCCTCTATATTATCAGACCTGACAGAATGGCTAATTGTAGGTATAGACCGTTTCATACCCTCAAAAAATTTCCAGCATAAACCTAATAGCCAGCCGTGGTTCTCTCCATAATGTGCTGCTGCTATTGCGCACGGAAATCACCTTTTCCATTGCTTCCAATATAATAGATGTACTGAGACTAAAACCGCTTTCAGGACTGCCAGCAACCACTGTAAAAATGTAATAAAGAACACAAGAGAGTTATATGCTCAGTCCGTCTAGTCCAAAGTAGCTCAGCAGCAGTGACAAATAGCAAACAGAATCCTGAGCAGAAGCGTGTGCTCTATCCCAACTATTATCAAAGGACCTGAGCTAATCTTGTCAGCATCAAACAAAGCCAAACTCTTTGCCAAGAACTTTGCAGTTAATTTTACCCTTTGCGACCAAGGCCACCAACCCTCTAATATTTACTCTCATATCAGAAAACACGCTGTGTGATATACAAATATCTGTACATGATGTTGTCAAGCTAATCAAAAACCTTGATTCCAGTAAAGCAACCGGCCCTGACGGTATTCCAATTATAGTACTCAAAAAACTTCAACCAGAAATAGTGCCCATACTTACAAAACTGTTTAAATGTTGTCTAAAGAAGAATTGCTTCCCATCACCCTGGAAAATCTCATCAGTATGCCCTGTATTTAAGAATTCAGGTGATCGCTCATTTCCCTCTCAGTACAGGGCAATAAGTCATGAGTAAGTTGCTGGAATCTGTATTAAATAGAGAAGTAATCAACCATCTCAGCAAAATAACCTTAGTGACACGCAATATGGTTTCCATTCTACTAGATCTACAGCAGATGTGCTTTTTTTTTTTACATAGGCATCACCACTTATCAAGGCCCAGAGACCACTCGAGATATAACTGTAAGCACATCTGCTGTAGATCTAGCAGAACGGAAACCATATTGCGTGTCACTAAAAAGGTTATTTTTGCTATAATTGTGGACGACCTCATCACAAGAGTTTCCAATGTAGATACAGGACTCAAAATGGCGACTCCATTAAAAATGTTGAGAGCTCCATTAGTGAACATACATTTTTATTTTCATGTACGTTTAATGCTTTAACAAACAATAATTTTCTTGTTGATTGTGGTTCAACAGCACATGTGATTACAAAGGAATCTGATTTTATCAATTTTGATCCAAACTTTAAGCCACAAAATCATTTTGTAGAACTTGCTGATGGCAGTCCAGTAAACGATATCGATTTGAAAAGAGGTGATGCTAAAATCTCGCTAAGGAACAATAAAGGTGAACTATGTTTCTGTATTCTAGAAAATGCTCTTCTGATCTAGAAATTTGTCTAGAAATTTCACGTTTAAGACAAACACATACAGGCAGGCAAAATAAACTTGGAGGAAGCCAAGCACTGAACTGTACTGCAATTCCTACAGTTTATCATCAAGTGGGAATTTATTGAGTCATTGTCATATCTTACACTTATTCTAAAATTCCTTCTGACAATTTCTGTGGCATCGTGTGAAAGAAGTTTCTCCAAAATGAAACTTATAAAAAATTACCTCCGGTCAACCATGAGTCACTCGACTGATTTTTCCTTTTTTCTTTTCTTTTTCAGCATTTCTATTCAACTGTGTTTCTAATGCCCCCTTTTCTTCATAACAACAATTTATTTATACATCCATTTACTAAGTGACTCGTCATAGTATACATAGGATACACTTATCTTTTTCTTCCTAAAAAGTTTTCATACCCGATTTTCATACTAGTAAATAAGTTCATTATTATTGCAATATTATGAACAGTTACA
This sequence comes from Euprymna scolopes, assembly GCF_053919585.1. Lineage (NCBI taxonomy): Eukaryota > Metazoa > Mollusca > Cephalopoda > Sepiida > Sepiolidae > Euprymna > Euprymna scolopes. The sequence continues at coordinate 132,133,205 of NC_136494.1, read as the reverse complement.
TTTGAAAAATCTTTGGATTTGAATGGATTCTTTTTTTGTATATGATTTTGTCTTTGATTATACAAGTAAGCAGTAATGTACCGGTCAGGAAGTCAGTAGAACATGTATGAAAATTTAACGATAGTTAACGATTCACCATCAGGTGAAGTGGGAGTCAGTGGGGTGACATTTAAGTGGGTCGCCCCAGGTAACGTTTACTCTAGCTACACCACTGCATCACTGACTTGATCGAACAGACCAGAGGTATGTTGTGAAGAGGAGATCGATTCAAGACTATCTGCATTTGATCCACACATATAGAGAATAGAAGACAACACCGAAGCCAGGATGATCAATTTAGATTGGTCCAAGGCTTTCAATAGGGTCAATCATTATTTCCTGGGATCTGTTTTAGAGGCTGCCTGTTTTAAACCAGACTTCTGCAAGTGGGTCTCTTTTCCGACAGTAGTAGTGCAGATCAGTGGTATGCTTTCGGAATCTTTCGCTATCTCTCACTCGGTGTGTCAAGGTTGTCTGCTGTCACCTCTGTTGTACATCCTGGTATTGAAAACCCTCCTTCACAAGTTAAGAGATGAGGTGGCTATACCAGTTCCCTGGTGGTAAGTGAGCCAGGTTTTCCAAGTGTGCCGATGATGTCACAAACTCTGTTTGTTGTAGCCAGTGTTGTGCATAGGGACGAGGAGAGCCAGCTGATTGTGACCAATGTTGCTATCAAACAGTGAAGGTTTCGGGTTATTGCACTTCATGCGCCTAGCAGCTCGATGCATTCATCACGTGTCTGAAATGGGTAGTTCTAGTGATGGATTCGAATGCCATCCTTGACCCCATAGATAAGATAGGAGTGGAAGCTAGAGGGACAGAGAGGTGCAAAACAAGCCTGGCCGATCTGATGGCTAGATGCGATCTGGTTAACAAGTTTTGAGTCAAACGCCCTGGAAGGGGGACGTGAACATGGACCAATAACATTAGCCAAACGCCTAATTGGATAGGATGGTAGTCAGAAGAGGCGACAGACTTCATAGCATGTCTAGAGTTCCACTGGTTAGATCATTTGGACCATAAACTAATCATGGCCCATCTAAAATTAACAAATCGGCCTAAGCTAGCAGGGTACTGGAAGTTGACTACCTCCCTACTGGAGATAGAAGACTTCCGGGAACAACTAGTGCTTTTCATAGAGGACTTTAGTGAAGGCAGTTACAGGGAGTAGATGGTATGTTAGTCTTAAGGCTAAGATTAGAGACTTCTCCGTCAGATATGCTCAGCGCCTCGCTCTAGATAAGACCCAGACAAAGAAATACCTAGATGAAAAACAAGAAAGAGCAATGGGGACGAAGGATAGCAAAAGTCAAGAACTAGCTAAGCAGGACCTTAGGCATGAGGCTAGCTGGTATAATGAAGGGTAGGTAGTAAGATTGCCAACAAAGATGTAAACTCTGATGTGGATAAGCATCATGAAGCCTCTAGTGTCTTGCAAGTGTCAAACACCTGGATAGATGAACCCTGACATCGACTCAGGAGATCTGTGAGGGGTTTTGGAAACATTTCAAGGAGCATTTTACGCAAGAGCTCTGCCTACATGTACAGGAATTCAGCATCTATTTGGCTGACTCTCCCTGCCTTGAGGTGGCTAGAGCAACTAGTTGCAAAGATAGGGTGACCCAACAGGAGTTTCTGGCTGTAATGAAGCAGATCAGCTACAAAAGATTGCCAAAGATCGATAAACTGCCTTAAGAACTGTATTTGAGGCTATCGGCCATGTTTATACCAATTCTGACAGATGTGTTCAACCATTGGTTTGATCAGGGACAGGTAGGGCAGGGAAGAATTAAAGTCCAAAGCTTTCAATAGAGTAAACCATTGCTTCCTGGTATCTGTTCTAGAGACCAGCAGTTTTAAACTGGATTTCTGCAAATGGATCTCCATTCGGTACTGCACACCGACATCTGTGATGCAAGTAAATGGAAACCACTCAAAACCCTTTGTTATCTCCCAGGCGATATGTCAGGGCTGTCCACTGTCCCCTCTGCTCTACATCTTTGCATTGGAGTGGCTACTTTGTTAGCTAAGGAGCGAGGAGGTAAGTTCGGCCATTCGCAGAATAGCTCTGTTTGGTGGAATGCCGGCCAGAGTCCACATCTGCCGATGATGTCTTTGTGTCATGCTTTCAAGACATTGAAAAGATGATAGAGGTGCTCACTCACTATGAAACAGTTACAGGGGCCAAAATCAAGTGCAGCAAATCAGTCGGTCTACAGTTGGGTGCATGGAAAGGTGTCACCACTCTTCTGGCACCTTTCAGCTGGACGGATGGCCCGGTTCAGATCCTCGGCATGTGGTTTGGACCAGGTCTCCAACTAGAGAAGAATTGGTTGAAGGTATGGTCAAAAGTCGCTGCTGTGGTCACCTCATGGCAGCAAATGAAACTTTCCTTAAAGGGTAGAGCGGAGACGTGTGCCACTTACATCTCTCCTCTCATCCTCTGCCGACTGACCTACTTTCTCTGACTGCAAAATACTTAAAGGCCCTCCAGCATCGACTGCCCAAGCTGCTCTGGAACGTGGGGAAACATTGGGTTTGTAGAAAGATCTGTATCTAACATCCTTGTGAGGGGGGGCTTGGGAATGCTCGACTTGAAGTGTCATCGCAACGTCAAAAGGCTGGCATTCCTGAGTCAAACCTTGATAAAAGAGTCTGCAGCCTTTCCCGACCTCATCCTCAACCATACAGTCGAGGCATGTCAAAGACTGCAGGGCGACACTCGGTTCCTCATAGAATGCCGAGCTGTACTCAAGAGGCTACCTAGGTCTAGTGACCTTTTGCGGACTTTGAGAAAGCAATTATCTAAGGGTTAGTCGGGGGGGGGGCGCTGATGACGACCTTGCTTATCTGCTGTTTTTGGAGGAGGTGATCTGCTCCCGGTGGAGCTGGGCGCCAGGCACAGGAATAATAAACAATTCTGAATTCTCTCTGACCTGGCGACTGTCCTGAAACGCATTGCCCCTCAACGCCATACAACACACTGCCAAACTAGTGAGTTCGCCTGAGTGCCTCCACTGTGAGACCTCAGCAGAAAAATACCTGAGCATGGTATCTTTGATTACAATGAACTCTGTCGGTACTGGAAATATGTCAACAGGGTGACTGCTTGCATCGATCCCAAGCATCCTTGCCCGCTGAAGTGTCCCTGGTTGTGCACAATACTAGACAACCGTGGAATGAGAAGAAACAAATGATGTTTCTTGCGATCCTGGCCATAGCCAAAATGGTTGTGTGGACATAGAGACTGAATGAGAAGCATGGGGTTGAATCTTGGGCAGATCAGGAATTGGTTGTGTTCTTCAAATACTATTCGAAGGTCAAGATCAGGATTGATAAGAAGAGATTAGATCTTATAGCTTTCGAAAGATGATGGATTAAAGCAACAAAGTGGAGCCAAGTCAGAGTATGTGTTCCCTACCTAGGCATGGTACACATGGCCTCTAGTCCTTCTATACTCCAGTCACAGTAAGGCAAGCCTTGTTTTCCCTTAGTTGAGTGAATGGTTCCTCTCCTCTCTTGATAGAGAAATCAGAAAATTCTTTTTTCATTCCCGGCTCTTTTTCCTCAAACTTGAAGTGACCCCCCCCCCAACTCCCCCATTTTTTATTTTGTCCAAAATTTAGTTTTTCAAACCCCTTAGAGATCGACCTTGTTTTAGCCGTCATCAATTCAGAAAACAGTGGGTGGTCTGCTATTTAGCAAGGGTTGGGAGGGCCTTACTAACAATTTTTTTCTTTTTAGATTTTTTGCCCCACCCCTCATCAATAAAATCTTTCTACTCTTGTTGAATTTGTTTGTTTGTAAATAAAAAACGATATATCTTTTCTATTATACAAATATAAAAAACAAAAAAAAAAATCGATTTGATTTGGGAACAGTAAGTAGGACAGCTCCTGCAGTGATTG
>NC_136494.1:131996758-132124258 GCF_053919585.1 Euprymna scolopes | reverse complement strand
TTTGACAAGCTTCTGTGACCTTTACTCCTGATCTGAAATGGAACACATACATCAAATCTGTTGTCAGGGACGCTGGGAAAATGATGGGATCCTTCTACCGCTCTAGAAGATATCTCACTACTGATGCAATTCGCTATCTGTATAAAAGCCAAGTACGTCCAAGGATGGAGTACTGCTGCCACATCTGGGCAGGAGCTGCTAAAAACAGCCTATCCTGCCTTGACAGAGTACAAAATAGACTTTGTGGTTTAGTGGGGGATGCCCTTTTCTCTTCCCTGCAACCTCTCTCCCACAGAAGAGACGTTGTGAGCCTGTCTTTGTTTTATCGTTATTTCCATGGCAGATGCTCGTCTGAGCTCCAATCCCTCATCCCCCTCACCAATCTTTCATGAGAAACATCCGTCTGGCTGAAACTACTGTCAATAATTTTCCCCACTCTTTATCTGTGCCTAAATCCAAACGTAGATTCCATGAACAAAGCTTCTTTCTTAGAACTGCATGCCAGTGGAACTCTCTGCCGCTTGCCTGTTTCTCACCTGACTACAACTTGGACGTCTTCAAGTCCAACATAAACAAACTCCTGACAAACCGCCCCCTTAAGTAAGACACTCTGTCAAAACCCCCAATACTAATGATTACTACAATACTATCTCATTGATTACTGTACACGCAATAACCCTTATCCCTGAGTGGCCTTCGGGCCTTGATAAATGGTTACCTCCATGTAAAAACTAAATAAATAAAAAAAAAAACTGTTTCTATTGATGTCTGTTCTTTTCTGTCATGTCTGTGTACATATGTGTGGAAATTTTGAATTAAATTATGTTAAATTACAACAAAATTTATTGTTTGACAAGGAGTACAATGTATAAAGTTTATTCCTTAACTCATGGATTTTCAATGAATGGCTCATCTCATTGGAGGAAATGTTATCAACATTCATGTGGGTAATTATAAATTATTGGATTTTACAACTGTTTCTGTATGCTCATTCATTCAACCATGGAGTATCCTTTTTTTGCACTAGCATTTCAAATTTAATTTTCAGTTTATGTGTTAATGAGCAAAATTTATAATTACCCACATTTATTTTGCTAATAACATTTGCTTGAATACGATAAGCCATTCATTGCAAATTCATGGATAAAGGAAAAAATTTTAATAATTATCTGTACTATTTTGTCAAACAATAAATTTTGTTGCAATTCTACATAATTCAGAATTTCCATTAATATTATTGCTCTATCTTGTATACTGAGCTTTCCTTATCTGCTAGGAGTTATCTTATAAAAATTGATACTAATATTTATTTGGACTTTAGTTTTACAATATTATACAAGCTGTAATCCTACAGCATTTCATTATTACATTTAATATATATATATATATATATATTATAAAAAATCTATATTCTTATCTGTTTGTTTGTTCACAATGATGGTATGGCATACATAATGTTATGACATCATACAGACGTCACGAATGAGGGGGAATGAAAAAATTGTTGTGCAGCCTGCTAGTATATATATATATATATATATATGTGTGTGTAACTACTTCATTTACTCCCATAAAATTAATATACGAAAATATAGATTTATGCGTAAACTTTAAGTATTTACTTTAAAAGTGCTCAATACGTAGGTAGAGCTAGTTAGTAATTTATAAAATATATATGGCGATTAAGCTACACTGAATATTCTGTGTTTCATCCACTCTAGGATTCGTCAGGCTTATGCGCATAAGCCTGACGAATCCTAGAGTGGATGAAACGCCGAATAAATTTAAATGATACATACAAGATTTTCTGAAGAAGTAAAATGGAAGTGGTCCCAAAATTGTGCATTCACGTAAGTGAGCCATTGGGCAAAATCTCTTAAAAACTGCAAATATGCATATCCTATTTTAATGAAATTTAAACCATGCGTATAAGACACTAATTCAGAATTTTCCAAAATTTCAGTCCTATTATATTAAGAAACAGTGGATGAAGTATATAAAAAGATAACATGATAGGAGGACAGATAACAAGAAACATTTGATCCCGAGCAACGTCGGGTTTCTTGCAAGTATATATTACTAAAGCTCTTTGGATTTTGTTTGTGCTATATATATAAACACACACACACACACACGCACACACACAATATTTTTGATTTTATACCTAGATACATATTTCATGCTTATGCAATCTTCAGTGTAGAAACTAATTATTGGCAGTCGAAGGATTTAAACCCAGTTACAAAATCACCATTTTACTTACAGCTTGGTATTAAACCCCTCAGCAATAATCAATTAGCATGAGAAATAATAGAATTAAACTTAATATGATGACTATTCAGTGGATACTTACACTTATCCTAATAGTGTTCTAACATGAGCCGGGAAATTACATTGTGGTAGCTTATTATTAATTCTCTTGGAATAGAATTTGTTATGCCAGCAGTTTCATGTTTCAATTGAATAACTGATTTTTTTTTTTATTATGAAACCGTTAAAATCACAAAATTTAATACGTAACTATCTCATTTAATGGAAAAATGTAGCTCTTACTTTAATAATTGAGTATTCTATTCAATTTTACTTACAAAATTCTATATGCCGCATATATATTAACAAATAATTTTCCATACAAAAATTCTATATGCCGCATATATATTAAAATAATTTTCCTTACAAAATTTCTATATGCCGCATATATATTTTAAAATAATTTTCCTAACAAAAACTATATATGCCGCATATATATTAAAATAATTTTCCATACAAAAATTCTATATGCTGCATATATATTTTAAAATAATTTTCCTTACAAACTTCTATATGCCGCATATATATTTAAAAATAATTTTCCTTACAAAAATTCTATATGCGGCATATATATTTTAAAATAATTTTCCTTAAAAAATTCTATATGCCGCATATATATTTTAAAATAATTTTCCTTACAAAAATTCTATATGCCGCATATATATTTTAAAATAATTTTCCTTACAAAAATTCTATATGCCGCATATATATTTTAAAATAATTTTCCATAAAAAAATTCTATATGCTGCATATATATTTTAAAAATATTTTTCTATACAAAAATTCTATATGCTGCATATATATTTTAAAATAATTTTCCTTACAAAAACTATATATGCCGCATATATATTAAAATAATTTTCCATACAAAAATTCTATATGCTGCATATATATTTTAAAATAATTTTCCTTACAAACTTCTATATGCTGCATGAATATTTTAAAATAATTTTCCTTACAAAAATTCTATATGCTGCATATATATTTTAAAATAATTTTCCTTACAAAACTCTGTGCCGCATATATATTTTAAAACCATTTTCCTTACAAAGAATCTATATGCCGCATATATATTTAAAAATAATTTTCCTTACAAAATTCTATATGCCGCATATATATTTTAAAATAATTTTCCTTACAAAAATTTCTATATGCCGCATATATATTTTAAAATAATTTTCCTTACAAAATTTCTATATGCCGCATATATATATTTTAAAATAATTTTCCTTACAAAATTCTATATGCCGCATATATATTTTAAAATAATTTTCCTTAAAAAAATTTCTATATGCCGCATATATATTTTAAAATAATTTTCCTTACAAAATTTCTATATGCCGCATATATATTTTAAAATAATTTTCCTTACAAAATTTCTATATGCCGCATATATATTTTAAAATAATTTTCCTTACAAAATTTCTATATGCCGCATATATATTTTAAAACCATTTTCCTTACAAAGACTCTATATGCCGCATATATATTTTAAAATAATTTTCCTTACAAAATTTCTATATGCCGCATATATATTTTAAAATAATTTTCCTTACAAAATTCTATATGCCGCATATATATTTTAAAATAATTTTCCTTACAAAATTTCTATATGCCGCATATATATTTTAAAACCATTTTCCTTACAAAGACTCTATATGCCGCATATATATTTTAAAATAATTTTCCTTACAAAATTTCTATATGCCGCATATATATTTTAAAATAATTTTCCTTACAAAATTCTATATGCCGCATATATATTTTAAAATAATTTTCCTTACAAAATTTCTATATGCCGCATATATATTTTAAAACCATTTTCCTTACAAAGACTCTATATGCCGCATATATATTTTAAAATAATTTTCCTTACAAAATTTCTATATGCCGCATATATATTTAAAAATAATTTTCCTTACAAAATTCTATATGCCGCATATATATTTTAAAATAATTTTCCTTACAAAATTCTATATGCCACATATATATTTTAAAATAATTTTCCTTACAAAATTTCTATATGCCGCATATATATTTAAAAATAATTTTCCTTACAAAATTCTATATGCCGCATATATATTTAAAAATAATTTTCCTTACAAAATTCTATATGCCACATATATATTTTAAAATAATTTTCCTTACAAAATTCTATATGCTGCATATATATTTTAAAATAATTTTTCTTACAAAATTTCTATATGCCGCATATATATTTTAAAATAATTTTCCTTACAAAAATTTCTATATGCCGCATATATATTTTAAAATAATTTTCCTTACAAAATTTCTATATGCCGCATATATATTTTAAAATAATTTTCCTTACAAAATTCTATATGCCGCATATATATTTAAAAATAATTTTCCTTACAAAATTCTATATGCCGCATATATATTTTAAAATAATTTTCCTTACAAAATTCTATATGCCTCATATATATTTTAAAATAATTTTCCTTACAAAATTCTATATGCCTCATATATATTTTAAAATAATTTTTCTTACAAAATTCTATATGCCGCATATATATTTTAAAATAATTTTCCTTACAAAATTCTATATGCTGCATATATATTTTAAAATAATTTTTCTTACAAAATTCTATATGCCACATATATATTTTAAAATAATTTTCCTTACAAAATTCTATATGCTGCATATATATTTTAAAATAATTTTTCTTACAAAATTTCTATATGCCGCATATATATTTTAAAATAATTTTCCTTACAAAAATTTCTATATGCCGCATATATATTTTAAAATAATTTTCCTTACAAAATTTCTATATGCCGCATATATATTTTAAAATAATTTTCCTTACAAAATTCTATATGCCGCATATATATTTAAAAATAATTTTCCTTACAAAACTCTATATACCACATATATATTTAAAAATAATTTTCCTTACAAAATTCTATTTGCCGCATATATATTTAAAAATAATTTTCCTTACAATATTCTATATGCCGCATATATATTTAAAAATAATTTTCCTTACAAAATTCTATATGCCGCATATATATTTTAAAATAATTTTCCTTACAAAATTCTATATGCTGCATATATATTTTAAAATAATTTTTCTTACAAAATTTCTATATGCCGCATATATATTTTAAAATAATTTTCCTTACAAAAATTTCTATATGCCGCATATATATTTTAAAATAATTTTCCTTACAAAATTTATATATGCCGCATATATATTTTAAAATAATTTTCCTTACAAAATTCTATATGCTGCATATATATTTTAAAATAATTTTCCATACAAAAACTCTATATGCCGCATATATATTTTAAAATAATTTTCCTTACAAAATTCTATATGCCGCATATATACTTAAAAATAATTTTCCTTACAAAATTCTATATGCCGCATATATATTTAAAAATAATTTTCCTTACAAAATTCTATATGCCGCATATATATTTTAAAATAATTTTCCTTACAAAATTCTATATGCCGCATATATATTTAAAAATAATTTTCCTTACAAAATTCTATATGCCGCATATATATTTTAAAATAATTTTCCTTACAAAAATTCTATATGCCGCATATATATTTAAAAATAATTTTCCTTACAAAATTCTATATGCCGCATATATATTTAAAAATAATTTTTCTTACAAAATTCTATATGCCGCATATATATTTAAAAATAATTTTCCTTACAAAATTCTATATGCCGCATATATATTTTAAAATAATTTTCCTTACAAAATTCTATATGCCGCATATATATTTAAAAATAATTTTCCTCACAAAATTCTATATGCCGCATATATATTTAAAAATAATTTTCCTTACAAAATTCTATATGCCGCATATATATTGAAATATAATTTTCCTTACAAAATTCTATATGCCGCATATATATTTTAAAATAATTTTCCTTACAAAATTCTATATACCACATATATATTTAAAAATAATTTTCCTTACAAAATTCTATTTGCCGCATATATATTTTAAAATAATTTTCCTTACAATATTCTATATGCCACATATATATTTTAAAATAATTTTCCTTACATATTTTAAAATAATTTTCCTTACAAAAAATTTCTATATGCCGCATATATATTTTAAAATAATGTTCCACGGTCAAGTGTTGCTTTTGTCTCTATAGCATTTCAATATCATTAGACCTATTGAGATTAAAAATTTCACCCGAGTGAACAACTTTCTACCATTTAGCTATAAATCCTGCTAGTAGTAAGAGAAATGTATCACATATATAAATGTTTCCATTTTTCTATTTTATTTGTGAAATTAAGTATGTGTATTAAATTATTTTTATGGGGAAGCATTTACCTAAATACCAGGTTGCATTCATTGTTTCCTTCACCAGTGTCATTCCTCCATATGAAACCATATATATTTATAATATATAGTTATCCACATGTTTTGCTATCGCTGTATTTTCAGTGTGACTAGGTTTTGTGAGGTTCAAAACCAGATCTTAGTGACTGATGTGTATGTGTATATATACCTACCCTTGAATAGACGCGTACATTATTGTTAATTATTTTTTCCGGTTACCCATCGATTCTCTGTGGAACCTTAATTCTCTTGATGCTGCTAATTGATCGTTAACTGTTTGTAAACCTCCCTCTCCTTCTTGTGCTGATTAGGAGACTGTATTTAAATAAACTTTCATAGCGTCTCTGAAACGATTGTACACTGTTCACGGTTGTTATTGTTTGTTTGAATATGTGTAAATGATCTCATAATAATTTATTAATTTCATTTACCTTGTGTGTGTATATATATATATATATATATATATATATATATATATATATATATATATATATTAACAAATGGAGTCAAAGTTGATTTTGTAGCTAGGTCTGAATCTCCTGACCAGTAAGAATTGTCACTTCTACACTGATGATTGTGAAAGCGTAAAACACTCGTGTCTGAAGGTATAAAGAAATTATCTATAATTATTAAGCCCTTTTAAGAAATATTAAAGTTGAGCACTGTCTGTGAAATATAAAATAAAAAGCAGTCCACTAGCATTCATGCAACGTTCGCGATTCTGCTTCTTTGAACCCTCTTGATTGTTTACTTGCTGCACTCACAGTTGGCGGTTATAGATTGCTAAATTCCCTTAATTTTTTTTGGCAGTTGTTAGTGGTAACATCTCAGAAAACGGAGTCAAAGGTGGCTTTAAGAGAGTTATAATAATCTGCCAACTTTAGCATAACATAATTTTCCAGCATGTTTCATTGAACACTATCATACTAGCTTTCTGCATTTGTCTGTTTGCCTCAACGTTATATATAGAATTTAATTATCTTTTCTTTCTTGTGATAATTCTTGATGTCCTTGGGGTTCAATACTGGATTGCGGTATCAAAGGTGACTTTGTGATTGGATTTGAATCCTTTGATAAATAGTAGTCATCTCTTCCTAGACTGATGATTGCGTAGACATGAAACAGAAGTGTTAGTAGGTAAAAAATGATTTAATAATTATTTATAAAAAATATATAAATGAGAGAGCAAATACAAGAAAATGTAGCTTTGACCAATAAGTACACCTCTACAATTTTCGATTGTTTTGAGATAAGTATTGGTATAAAAGTGTATGAAATTTATTCGTATAAGATGAATGAAAATGTCTGTTTTATAGATATGTGGAAGGTAACTGGTTATAAGTTGGTTTATTGGTTGCGTAACCAAACTAAACACACAATGAAATGAAACTAGCATTGATTCTTTGTAAAGTGAAGAACACACTGACTACGTGGTTCTTTAGAATATAAAATTACCATAAACTTATTCTGGAAGGAGTTAAGATTATGCAGCCAAAATGTTTGATAGCAGAGTAGAAAATTTGGCACAATGTATATAACGATATATCATAGCGTATGCATCTCCTGGAAGTGTGTTGTGCTTTGAAGATGCTAAATCAATGCGTTTTACTCTGGAGAGATTGGCACTGTTCTTGGGTACAGAGAATAACTCTATAACACTACCTTAAGGTATCATAAACCTGTGCATCTCATATAGATTTATATCACGGTTTCAGTGCAATGAATAAATACATTTTGCATGAAGGATGGCGTGGCTATTACTCTCAAAAGAATAATATTCAAATTTGAATAAAAACAAGAAAATGATAAAAAAAATAGAATGTAAATAACAATGTATGTACAGAAGAACACTGATGTCGACATAGAATTTTTTCAATGTGAGTGGAAGCTTGTTAAGAACTTTAAATTGACAAAACAAAACACCAACTAATAACTAATATATATATATATAGGGCGCATAAGATATTAAGAGACTTTAAGATGAAACTGTTAAGTCATTGAAATTTACAATTAAAAAAGACAAAAAACAAGTCAATATAATTTTAATGTACGTTTTATTCTGTATATATCCTAATTCGACTTCTATCACCAAACTCAATTCGAGTTTGAAAGTGACCGCAAGCTTTGATCAGGTGGTCTTTATTTAGGTCCTCCATTACTCAGGCTATTCTTTCTATCAGAGAGGATTTGGTGTTGTTAAGATGCTTATTAATCTTCTTTTCAATGGTGCCCTACATGTAATAATCAAAAGGATTAAGGTTTGGTGAGTTAGGAGGCCATAAGTTTGATGTGACACGACCATGAACATTCTCTGTCATCCACTCTTGGGTTTCGAGAGCTTTATGAGATGGTGCCGAATCTTGTTGGAAGACATAGGCCCTTCCATTAGCTACGTTGTCAATCCAAGGCTTAACAATGATTTGACGAGTCTCTACATGGGCATTTGCATTAAATCTGAGGCCCCGTGGAAAAAAATGAGGACGCATGATGTGCCCTTCACTGCTAACAACACCGAAAACCGTCACTGTTACTGGAAACTTCAGTGGGGTCTGCACATAGCCTCCTATCATTTCTTCGATTGACTTTTTGATTCTGGTCAAAGTTTTTTATCGGAGAAAAGCCAAAGATACTTCTGTTCTCCTAGATGCTTCAATTTGTTTAAGGGTCGTTTTGCATGCATTAAATGATTGTCTTGAGTATTTTTAACATAAATTGACCTCGCCTAAGAACGTATGATTTGTATCCGAGGTCTTGATGAACAACATTCCTCATTGTTCCTTTAGACATTTTAAGATCTTTGTCAAGATGTCACATTGTGTTCCCAGGATTTTCGTCGATCATGCCATGCAGTCTTCTGACAAAGCACGTGTTTTGAGTGACTCAGAACGTTGGCAATATGTTTTCTCTTGCTCGTGGCCAATTCATCACCATTGTTTTTATTTAGCTTGTTTCTAACTTCGCTAAGGAAAGTATATACGATTGAGGCATATATTCTACTAGCATTTCAGCCCGGCTTTGTTCAGCCCTATGTACTGTTAATAACTTGCCCTACGTGTGAATACACTTTATGTAAGATTTCAAATGTTTAAACCAAAAATTGTCTGAGTAATTTCGTAGAGACCACATAAGTAATTTTTTTTAACTTTGACCCCAATTTTGACCCCTTAACATTTATTATTTTGGTCTCAAATCAAAATAAAAAGTTGTTAAATGTTTTTGACTCCTAATGGGAGATATGACACCAATGATTTTGATGATCGTTTTTATAACCACAAGTTATAATAACCAACCAATGAAAAGCTTCCAAAGTTACTATAAAAATTGTCAAATTTTGGATTCAATCAGTTCGCTGTCATCTCCATCATGAATCTGCATTTGATTCTTCGCCACCATCTTTGTTACTAGGAATTACTTAACACTCAGGATCAGAACTGCACTGATTTTTCATCACTATCTTTGTTCAACATAATGTCTCAATACTTAACAGGTTATGCACCCAACCATCATCTTTTCTTTGACGGTTCGGAATTTAAATTCGAATTGTGGCAGGTAAAATTTCTGGGGTATCTAAGGATTCGGAAGCTACACAAAGTGATACAATCTCCAACAGAGAATCCTAACGCCCCTGAATTTCTCGAAAAGAATGTGACTGTTTTTGCAGAATTGATTCAATGCTTAGACAATAGAAGTCTGTTTCTGATTATAAGAGATGCCTTGAATGATGGACGGAAAGCATTGAACATATTAAGAGAGCATTATTTATCAAAAAGGAAACTGAAAATTATATCCCTATATACAGAACTAACGTCTCTAAAATGCAACGATGATGAAACTATTACCGACTATGTTATAAGGGCAGAAACAACCGCCAATGCCTTAAAACTCTAAGCTATCTAAATAATAAGCGATAGCCTGTTGATATCAATGACCCTCAAGGGACTTCCAGCCGATTTTAACCATTTACAACCGTTATAACGCAAAAAGACAAACCCATAAATTTCAGTGAATTTAAAGTGGCATTGCGCAGTTACGAAGAGACAAATCGTATGCTCGTGGACAATAATAATTCCAGCAATATCATGAAGTTCAAAAATGCTTCACAAAAAGCAGACACCACCAAAAAGCAGACACTCACCGCAATGTTTTCCCCAAAAGTAATTTTCCCAAGAAAAAATAAAATTATCTGCTAAAATTGTGGACGACCCAACCACAAAAGTTTCCAATATCGATATAAACACTCTAAAATGGACTCCATAAAAAACGTTGAGAACTTTGATGAAGAACATACATTTCTATTCACATGTTTGACAATACTACAAACAAAAATCTCCTTGTAGACTGTGATGCTACAGCACACGTTATCACCAAGGAATCTGATTTTATTAATTTTGATTCAAACTTTAATTCACAAAGTAATTTTCTCGAACTTGCCGATGATAGTCAAATAAATGATATAGTTTTGAAAAGGGGCGATGCTAAAATATCACTAAAAAATAATAAAAGCAAAATCTGCGACTGTATTCTAAAAAATGCTCTTTTTATACCTACAGTTTAGCAAGACATATTTTCCGTGCAGGCTGCCATTAAACAAGGCGTGAATATAAAGTTTGGCCAAAACAAGTCAAAATTGATATACCCTAATGGAACTGTATTTGACATAAAAGAAAATGGCCGACTATATTATTTAAAAAGTATGGTTCCCTCAAAAACTGCCTGTCACGACTTGGAAACCTGGCATAAAATTCTAGGACACTGCAATACAGCTGATATTAAAAAATGAGCAAATGTAATCGAAGGCATGAAAATAATACCTTCAGACGATCTCCCAAATTGTGATGCTTGTGCACAGGGGAAAATGACAAAATATATAAGCAAAACACCAGACAAAAAGTCCACGAAAATTCTCTCACTTGTGCATTGTGACTTAGCAGGTCTGATCAGCCCGATGGGAAGAAATAATCTAAGGTACGTTTTGAACTTTGTTGATGATTTTTCCGGTTTAATTATAGTTTATTTTCTAAAAAAACAATCTGACACTATCCTCATCACTAAGAAATATTTAGCTGATATTGCCCCATACGGCTCGGTAAAATGAGACTGAATTTACTAGTAAAAACTTTGAACTTCTATGAATTAACCATTGTATTAAACGAGAAATCTGCGTTGTATTCCTTGTTTTAAAATGGCATCACTGAAAGAGCATGGCTGACCCTTTTTGAGATGGCATGATGTCTACTTATCAAATCGAAATTAGCGCATAGTTTATGGACGTATGCTTTAATGGCAGCAGCATATATCAGAAATAGATCGTTCAATAGAAGATTAGGCAAAACACTGAAGTGTTTTGCAGTGTAAAGCCAAAAATGAACCGAATGCATATATTTGGTTCAGATTGCTTTTTATTTATAGAAAATACCAGTAAATTAAATATTAAAAGCGAAAAAGGTATTTTCGTAGGTTACGATAAAAATAATCCAGCATATTTAATCTACTTTCCAGACCAAAATGCCATAAAGAGTTAAATGTGTAAAATTCGATGATACATTAAATTTAAAAAATGGCGAAGCAGTCAACGAAAAACGTGATGAAATATTACCTAGAATCTTAATCGATCACAATGAAAATATTAATAATGATGAAAATTGCAGAAGAACTAGTGACATAAATATTAATCAGACACGTCGATACCCGATAAGGGAGCGAAAAAGGACGAACTTCTTAAAAATTGAAAAAATACAAGACTACACAGTGAATTACTGTTACTCATTGAAAAGCACACCGGAAAGTTATAATGAGGCAATTAATTCAGAAAATCACCAAGAATGGAAAAAAGCTATGAAATCCGAATTGAAAGCTTTATCTGAAAATAACATATACGAAATAGTGGCAAAGCCAAAAGATAAGATTATAAATTTTGTCACGCTGGTTTTTTTGGAAAAAAAAAAAACACAGCTTCTGGCAGTGAAACTTTTCAAGCAAGATTTGTTTCAAAAGGTTTTTCACAAATTTCTGGAGTGGAATATTTTGCCACATTTTCACCAACGACCAATTTAATGGCAATTAGAATTTTATTACAATTTGCCGCTCAATACAATTCAAAAATACATCAAATGGATGTAAAAAATGCTTATTTAAATGCTCTGATTCACTGTGAAATCTATATTTACCCTCCAGAGGGATTTAAAATGAAAAATAAAAATTTTGTGTGGAAATTGAATAAATCATTATACGGACTAAGACAAAGGGTTCACAATTGGAATTTCACACTCCATGATTATTTAATAGAACAAGAATTCAAGTAATGTCCTGTAGACGCATGCATGTATACTAAAAATATAGGTAATAAATTGTTGATTTTGTTTTTTTTTGTGTTGACGATATATTACTCGCCTCAAATTGTGACAACACTTTAAAAGATGTTAAAAATGAATTAAATAAAAAATTTAAAATGGCCGATCTTCGACAATCGTCATGGTTCCTCAGTATAAAACTTACCTGTGAAAATGAAACTATAACAATGAACCAATCACGGTACATTGAAAAAAATTCTGCTCAAGTTCTGAATGCAAGATTGCAAACTGCATACATCTCCCGTTGAGATGGATATAAATAAAATATAGAGATGGAAACAAAATAAATAGACAATCGATTATACAGAGAAATGATTGAAAGTCTCATCTATTTGACAAACGCCACTAAGCTATCTCCAAACTTATCACGACCAACAATTAAGAACCTTAATTGTGCAAAACAAATCCTTCATTATCTAAAAGGAACCAAGGAACAATCTTTAATATTTAAAAAGTCTTCATATCCTCTAAATTTAGAACGATTTTAAGATTCAGATTGGGGTAACTCTGAGGATAGAAAAGGTATAACCTGATACTGTTTTAGACTGTCAAAGACTGGACCTATGATCTCTTGGAAAACTAAAAAACAACAAATTGTTGCCCTTTCTACTTGTGAAGCAGAATTTGTGGCCCTTACCCATTCCGCGCAGGAGGCAAGTTTTCTGAACACCCTTCTAAAATCTATTTTAAAACCAGATCTAAGTAAAAAACCTATAGTAGTTCATTTTGACAACCAGAGTAGTATCTTATTAGCAAATAATTCTATGATTCATCAAAGATCGAAGCATATTGATATCAGATATCATTTCATAAGGGATGAAATAAGTAAAAAATCTATTACTCTTAGTTATGTAACGTCTGAGAATAATATAGCCGACATTTTCACTAAACTTATAAAAACGATAAAATTAAGACATTTTATAACCGAACTTTAATCATGAATGAATCTCTTTTCAGAAACCCAAAAAGAGAAGCATGTACAGTCGAAATCACATGCACAAAAATGATAATAATAATAAGATTGTAAATTGTCCCAGGCACGACATTAAACTGCGACCATATTTATCTTACTAACCAAATTAACCAACTAACAGAATTTTTCCAGTTTTTGTTAAAAAAAAAAAAATGTATGTGTTTGTGTGTGTGTATTTATATATATATATATATATATATTACTAGACTACCCGTGACCCGTTGAGTCAGTATGTTATGTTAGCTATGGATTAATGTACGAGCGTGACACTTGTGATGTAAAGAAAATAGTTTGTTGTGACATAACAGAAGCATTTTGGTGAAAGTATATTAAAATGAAAAAAGAATATAGATAGATTTCTGTGAGTCGTTCTGTTTATTTTTGAAAAAAAAAACTTACAGCCATTGAATTGTAAGTGGTTTGTCATACTTATAGGTAAATGTTCACTGAACAGATGCAATAATACTTACAGTTAAATTCAAATTTTGATACATCTTTTTTAAATGAGATTGTTAGTTGAAAGTACAGAATAGTTAAAAACACTCTTCCTATGCTTTTTAGATAGAAAATGAAAATGAAATGTAATTTTTTTTTCATTTATCTCAAACAAACATTCATGACCCATTGGGTCAAATATTTAATTTATATCTTAATAATAAAGTCAATAAAACTAATTAAGACAATGCGGAAATGAACGATGTAAAAAAAAAAAAAAAAAAAAAAAAGCAGAAAGTATTAACAATTGTTTATTTGGATAATTTAAACGCAAAAAAAAAAAAACAATTGGGACGATCATGACAATTTTATTTACGCCGTTATGGATTTATGTTTATGTACTCATGCGCAACCGGAAGTCGTAAACTGGATGTGTGGTTACAACATCCGTTACAAGGTCATTTGGGTTTTATAATTACATATATATATATATATATATATATATATGTATGTATGTATTTGAATAGGATTATATCTGTATTTGTATGTATGTATGTATTTGAAACATGCTTTTTTATATGTATTAAAAAAAACAAAAAACTTAATGTAATTTATAAAAAAAAATGGCTTCTTTTTGCACACATTATACCAATATATTGATAATTCTTTTTGACCAATGAGAATAAAGACAAATTCCCCAAAACAAAAAACAAACAAAAAATTATTTTATTTGTTCATTTATTTGTTTATTTTTATTTTATTTACTTATTTATTTTTTCCTTTTCTCAAGTCAAACCAAATTGAAAAGAATATTTCATATCAAAAAAGGAGGTGTGTTAAATGTTTTTGACTTCTAATAGGGGGGTATGACACCAATGATTTCGATGATCATTTTTATGACTACAAGTTATAATAACCAACCAATCAGAAGCTTCCAAAGTTACTATAAAAATTGTCAAATTTTGGATTCAATGTGACCTCATCAGTTTGCCCTGGATTTAAGAATTTAGATGATAAGTCATCTCCCTCTCAATACAGACGAATAAGTCTCCTGTGTGTCATGAGTAAGTTGCTGGAATCCATATTAAATAAAGAAATAGTCATCCACCTCAGCAGAAACAACCTTCTTAGTGACACACAATATGGTTTCCGCTCTGCAAGATCTACCACAGATGTACTGACGGTTATATCTCACAGGATTAGTGAATCTCTTGACAAAGGCTTCCTTTCTAGGGTAATTGCTCTTGACATATCAAAGGCCTTTGACAAGGTATGGCATAAGGGTCTACTTCACAAGATTTCCAGCTACGGTATAACTGGAAATGTTTTCTCAATCATTAAATCATTTCTCTCCGATAGGCTCATAAGAGTAGTGGACGATGGACAAAAATCAGAGGCCTGCAGTATTAATGCTGGAGTCCCTCAGGGGTCAATCCTGGGCCCAACTCTCTTCCTGATCTACATCAATGACCTACCTAAACACATACTTAAATCATTCGTTGACATCTATGCTGATGACACGACCATCTACGGCAACACATCAAAGGCTGTAAATGACAAAGTTCTCTCTGATTCTCTCTGCTCTGATCTCGAGGGCGTCGTTCAGTGGGGGAAGACGTGGCTTTTAAAGCATCTAAGACCAAACTCCTATCCTTACATCATTAACGCTCTGATCCCCATCTGGCATCAATTGGGATGGATGGCTCTCGTCTGGGAGAGGCCCCGTGTTTTGACAAGCTTCTGGGTTTGACCTTTACTCCTGATCTGAAATGGAACGTGTACATCAAGTCTGTTGCCAAGGTCGCTGGAAAGATGGTGGGATCCTTCTACCGCTCCAGAAGATATCTCACTACTGATGCAATTGTCTATCTATATAAAAGCCAAGTACGTCCAAGGATGGAATACTGCTGCCATATCTGGGCAGGAGCTGCTAAAAACAGCCTATCCTGCCTCGACAGAGTACAAAATAGACTTCGTGGTTTAGTGGGGGATGCCCTTTTCTCTACCCTGCAACCTCTCTCCCACAGAAGAGACGTTGTGAGCCTATCCTTGTTTTATCGTTATTTCCATGGCAGGTGCTCGTCTGAACTCCCATCTCTGGTCCCCCCTCGCCAATCTTTCACGAAAAACACCCGTCTAGCTGAATCCACTGTGAAAAATGTCCCCCACTCTTTATCTGTGCCTAAATCAAAACGTGGATTCCATGAACAAAGCTTCTTTCTTAGAACTGCACACCTGTGGAACTCTGTTCTGTCTGCCTGCTTCCCACCTGACTATAACCTGGATGTCTTTAAGTCCAACGTTAACAAATTCCTAATGAACCGCCCCCTTAAGTAAACACTTCATCAAATCATCGGCTGTTGGAAAACTGCTTCTGTGGTACCAGTATTCAAGAATTCTGGCGAAAGAACTGACCCATTAAATTATCGCCCTATTAGCCTCCTCCCACTTTTTGCCAAAATATTTGAGACCTTAATTAACCATGCTCTAGTCCATCACCTTACAGATGCTAAACTTCTGACCGACCAACAATATGGATTTAGACAAGCCCGTTCCACGGCAGACATCCTCACTGTAATCTCTGAACGCATATACCATTCACTGGACAAAGCGGGAGAGGGCAGAGCGGTAGCTCCAGATATATCTAAGGCTTTTGACAGGGTATGGCATGAGGGTCTCCTCAGGAAGATTAGATCTTACGGTATCACTGGTAGAATACTTAACATAATTAAATCCTTCTTAGATAAGAGAAAAATCCAGGTTGTCCTCGACGGTCGTACATCTAAATAATATGATATAAATGCGGGAGTGCCCCAGGGATCTATCCTTGGACCTCTGCTGTTCCTGATATTCATAAATGACCTCCCCGACAAAATTGCCTCTGAGATGGGTATATATGCTGATGACACCACACTCTATAGCAGGCACGACAGGAAAACAAATGAACATATATCTAAAGTAATGGCAGAAACACTAGAGGATGACCTCCAATCAGTAGTGGAATGGGGACAAAAATGGATGGTCACGTTCAATGCCGCCAAGACAAAACTGGTTTCATTCAATAATTACAAGAAACCTTCTCTACCACCTATAGCAATGGCCAACGACTCTTTATCTGAGACTACGTCTTTCAAGCTCCTTGGCCTAACGTTCACAGGAAACATGAGTTGGAACAATTACATCGAGGGCATTGCCAGGGCCGCTGCGAGGAAGGTGGGCTCTCTCTACCGTGCTAGAAAACTTCTAACACCTGAAAGTATCCTGTACCTCTATAAGGCCACTATTCGCCCATGTATGGAGTGTTGCTGTCATATTTGGGCTGATGCATCGGCTACTAGTCTCTCGCTCCTTGACAGGGTTCAAAAGAGAGTCGCAAATCTGATAGGCCCTAAACTGGCATCTAAGCTTCAGCCTCTGTCCCATCGTCGAAACGTTGCATCCCTCTGCCTGTCTACAAGTATTATAATGGTGAATGCGCTGAAGAACTGCAAGCACTTGTGCCCCCACGACGTGAACACCCTCGACAGACCCAACAAGCTGCAAAATCCCACCCCCACACTGTAGAGATCCCTAGATGTAAAAGATCTTTCTACTCCAGTAGTTTCTTCCCTAGAACTGCTAGACTTTGGAATTCCATTCCAGGTCACTGCTTCCCCAACTGTACTGACATGCATAAGTTCAAGTGCAACGTGAACCAACATCTCGCTGCCCTAATCCCTACATAGTACCCCAGTAGATGTTTCCCCTGATAGTAGCCCCCTACACCAAAGTGGCAATGTGCCTTGTTTGGGGTGAAAATGTAATAAAAAAAATAAAAAAAAAGTCTCCACACTAACGTAATGTACTTGCAATAACCCTTATCCCTGAGTGGCTTCCGGGCCTTGATAAGTGGTGACCACTGTGTAAAAAAAAAAAAAAAAAGTTTGCCATCGTCTCCGTCACGAACCTGCATTTGGTTGTTCACCGCCATCTTTGTTACTGGGAATTACTTAACACTTAGGATTGGAACTGCACTGATTTTTCACCGCCATCTTTGTTCAACATAATGTCTCAACACTTAACTTGGACATGGGTAAAACTTTTGTTTACTACAATAAAATTTCAAGTGTTTAAACCCAAACTTGACGGAGGAATTTGGTAGAATCTGCAAAGGTCAACTTTTTCAACTCTGACCTGTTGGCAGCCAAATTTTCGCCCCAAAACTGATTAAAATGCTTGCCACATGTCTGAATAACCGTTATCTATAAGTTTCAAATGTTTAGACTCAAAATTGGATGAATATTTTGCTAGACACCGCAAAGGTAAAATCTTTTGAACTTTGACCTCTTGGCAGCTCAAAATTTTAACCCACACCGATTAAAAAGCTTGCCCTATCTCTGAATACCCTTTATGTAAAATGTCAAATGTTTAGAAATTGGTGGAGTAATTTGATAGACTGCAGAGGTCGAATTTTTTTAAACTTTGACCTCAATTTTGACCTCTTAACACTTACTTTTTGGGGCTCAAATCAAATTGAAAAGTTTGATCCATGTCCAAATAACCTACATTTAAAATTTCAAGTGTTTAGACCCAAAATTGGCGGAGGAGTTTGGTAAAGTTCTCAAAGCTTAAATCCTGTAAATTTGACTCCTTGACAGCCAAATTTCTGACCGAAAACCGATTAAAAAGATTTTCTCAAATCACACTACCACTTAGGTCCAATTTCAAGTTTGTAGACTAAAAATTGACAGTAATTTGCTAGGTAAAAGTACAAACAAACATTTTTACTTTTATAAATAAACTAGCATGGGTGCCCGGCGTTGCCGAGGTGTTTGGAGGTGTATGTTGACCAAAAACAAAAAAAAAGTGGTAGTAGGAAGGCAGGCTCGAACCCGTACTGCAAAGGAGGAAAAGAACAGGAAAAAAACCTGACATCTTTGCTGTTACAACCACCACCAAACCGGAAGTGATATAGGTTTTAATTAAGGGTAGACAATCGAAAGGAGAGGATGACTTTCGAAAATATCGGCGAAAAAGTGACCCCACCCCTGTAGAAAAGTGCCCAGTTGAAGGTGAAGAAATTAATGTTTTTAGCCAATTTTTCAGTATTTGTCCGCTGATACTGATGTTGTGAAAATCTGTCGCCTCTGTCGAAAGTTTAAGGCAGACATGCAAACATACATACATTTATATATTGGTAACTCATATTTTCGACCCAAACCGATTAAAAAGCTTGCCCTATCTCTGAATACCCTTTATGTAAAATTTCAAATGTTTAGACCAGAAATTGTCTGAGTAATTTGGTAGAGACCGAAGCGGTCAAATTTTTTAAAACTTTGACTCCTATTATGCCCCCTTAACATTAACTGTTTTGAGCTCAAATCAAGTTATTAAGTTAGATCCATGTCCAAGGAACCTATATCTAAAATTTCAAGTATTTAGACCCAAAATTGGCGGAGGAGTTTCGTAGAGTTCTCAAAGATCAAATCGTTGAACTTTGATCGCTTAACAGCCAAATTTCTGGCCAAAAATCGATTACAAAAATTTTCCAAAATCTCAATACCCTGTATATCAAATTTCGAGCCTGTAGACTGAAAATTGACAGTTATTGTGTAGGGAAATGTACACAGACGGACAGACACTTTCACTTTTATAGATATATAGATTATATTTTGAATCGTAACAAATATTGAGTTCAATGAAAACGAATTCTTGTATTCAGAGCATGTATACCATTAGTTATCATTCCAAAAAGCAAAGGATGGAATCAAGTCACACTCATAAATGTTATCTTTTTTTTTTATTTTATTGAATTTTCCTTATAAGGAAAATTTAAACCTTTGCATGAAAAAAAGAAAAAAAAAAATTCGAGTGCATTAATTCCATCTTTTGATTTGTTTGAATGATAATTAATAGTATGTATGTATGTATGTATGTATGTATATATATGAGTGTTCCAGAAGTAATGCCTCCTATTTTTATTCCACCCGAATGGATCAGACAGGATTGCAAATTACATTGTTGTGATAACTGAACTTATGCATTTATGTCATGAAAGTTTCATCTCTCTGTTTCAGATATTGATTGTGTGATATTCTAAGAAAGCAACCTCTGTCATATGCATGCATCAGAAGAGATGCACCATTGAATTTCTCTGTGCAGAAAAAACTGAACCAATCTATATTGTTAAATCTTTATACAGCTGATGCAATTGATGTTATCAGTTAGATAGATTCGTCGATTTCAGAGTGATAACAGAGATTTGATGACAAAGCACCCTCCTGATGCCCAGGCAAAGCCACCACCACATTGCTGGCAAAATACGAGCAACATTTTTTATTCCAGATATCTTTTTTTATACGTAATCACCATTATCAATGCACTTTTTCTAAGAATTCAATGATTCATCTCTGCTTTTGACACATGACCATGACATGGGTTGCTTTCTTTGGGTCTCACATCATCAATATCTGCAACAGAGAGATGAAACTTTAAGGTCATAAATGCATAAGTTCAGTCATCATAACAATGCAATTTGCAATCCCTCTCTAATCCATTTGGACGAAATACAAAAATAGGAGGTATTACTTCTGGAACACTCCTCATATATGTGCCAATTAAACTACACAGAATCGTCCACATTTTATCCTTTATAGGTACTCGGGCTGCCATATAGATAAAAGGAATACTAGCTAAATTCTTATATTGCACACTTAGCAATACTATAAACACTTGTTGCTGGAAGATTCACAAAGACAAAAGAGGGTTCAATAAGAGGGGGACTTTAATTTAAATCATGAAATAAAAAAAGAAGGTTGTCAGTTGTTTGCCGTGTAACTATT
Organism: Euprymna scolopes; assembly: GCF_053919585.1. Lineage (NCBI taxonomy): Eukaryota > Metazoa > Mollusca > Cephalopoda > Sepiida > Sepiolidae > Euprymna > Euprymna scolopes. Next base: position 132,103,026 of record NC_136494.1, on the reverse strand, counting down.
CCACACACACACATATATATATATATATATATATATATATCATAGTAAATCTCACGTATGAGGACTCAATATGGATCAGAGCATACATGATAGTTAAAAGAAAAAAATTGAAACTAGACCCAATCTCATTGATTATCATTTTTTGTGTTGTTTTTTTCTTTTTAATGATACAAAACTCATATAGTGCTTTAAAAATGATACACGGAAAAAACCCCAGGGGCCTATAAAGTCTGTATTAAATTATTTCCCATCTGTTGTGTTACGCTTGTTTTTTAATGTAAAATCTGCATTTCCCCTGCTCACGAATGATAGTTTGCCCTAGATCACACAAAGCAATGTTATTTATGAATTCAATTGTCAGTGCGCTGCTGGCTATGTGGGCTGAATCTCCTTAAATTTGCAGACACGCATTAACCAAGATATTCCAGCAGAAATTAGACTGGGAAAGCTATGTCTCTTTCGCCTCTCTTCTATCTTGGAATCTGGCAGTGGCCAAGACCTAATCGAAAATCCAGCTTGTGCTAATGCATGTAAAATGGACTGTTTTAGGAATCTTACATCAAGCCGACTCTCAAAATCATTTAAAGATTTTGGAGTCAGTCTCAATTATTTCATGCAGGCCCTCTCTCTTTTGACAGAAGGAATACATTAAATTACTGGACTTGTTCGGAGATATATTTTAATCGTTCCCATACCCCCTCAAACTTATTTGTACATGCATTTTATATAATTGTATATATATATTCTTTTACACAAATTCCCATTGTTTTTTTTTTCTTTTTACTCGTATATCCCTCAGTATTTGCTCTTTCATGACAATTTTTTTCGTTTTTTGTATTTCGGTGTTATACTAACGATAAATTCCTCATGAGTTTGTTTGCAAAAGGGGCCCCTAGCGTTTTTCCGTGCATTATTTTTAATGTTTTAAAAATAATGCACGGAAAAACGCTAATTTTTATATTCAATGTTTATTAAAATATGTCAATCTTTGTACTGTCTTCTATGCCTCTGCAAAGAGTAATTACTCTTTTTCGTCGGTTCTTATTCAACTTGATTAACTTTTATTTTTGATTCTTCATCAATATTTCTTTTATCAATTTGTGGATTAAAGATGATTGTTTTAACGAAACAACTTAAACGCGAATATTTCAGTCATTCTAAAGAAATTGCCTTAAAACAATGTGAATTTTCTATTTGTCTTTTTAAGGAAAATATCCACATCTGATTGTGTCGAACTCTGAGTCAGATGAAAAGGTCGAGGAATGTGTTGATGGCATGCAGACAATTGTTTGCTTTGATGACGTCGCAGTAGGTTTCAGTAAACAAAAAAATATTACATTAAAGAATCTTTCTTTGGTAAGTAAACTATCTACACATCAACATATTGTTGCATAGAGAACCTAATAAGCTCATTTTACTGTTCTATATTTTGTTATTATGGAATTTTCTTAAACGACTAGCAGGCACACACATCATTATCTTAAAATGAAGAGGTCACCCATATCTTACCGTTTTTACTTTTTAATTTCTTTAATTTTCAGCTGCCAAGTTTTATATAAAACAGTTAAATGTCATTTTGTCTTGTTCGTCTAAAGAAGCTAAAGAACTTCTCATTGGAAGTTGAGCTGAATAAGGCAGTCTTGTTTTTAATTTTTCACTGCATGTGTAAGATGAGATTACTAACTCTTGCTTCAGTAGCGCCCTCTTGTTAAAACTGGCTATGGATAGATTACATGTTATGTGAATATATGTCCAAAGAGCAAACAAAATTAATATTTCGATAAAACAAACAGAAAAAAAAAAACACATAAACAAAAATGTATCTCCATCACAAAAAAAAAGAAGATTCTTAACAAGTATAAATCCTATTTTTGCTGTCTGTCTGTAAATCTGCCAATTCCATTGTCTTAAGTAGATATTTTTTTTACCTAGCATTAGTATTCTTTACTTAAAGTTCAACTTTGACACCTATTAATGGCATTCTGCCGATTTGACAGTGGATAGCACCGAAAGGGTTCACAAGAGTTTGATTAACCCGAGGGTGTTGGCCAACATATGGATTTTCTAAGGCAAAATATGAATCAAAGTTGATTCTTCTCTAAAAAAGAATCATTCTCCGCATTTATAACAAGGGATACAAAGGTTAATGCCTTCTCCACAAAACTTGCTGAGGGAGATAATGTTTTTTTTTTTTTTTTTTTTTGACAGCATCAAAAATTGAAACTGATTTACATTGTTTTTTTTTTTTTTGTTTTTTTTGCCAAAGCTATCAACATGATTGGCTTCAAAGTAAGAGAGTTATTGGCAGATGTAACACAATGGGAAAAAGGCTACACACGAATTTAAAAACTCCTTTACATCTTTATATAAAAATGTATAGATTTACTAAACATTTGCATGAGTGGAGGAACATAGATTCCATTTACTGTCTATATTAAAACTTTAGTATGATAAATTATGAAAAAAAAAACAATGTCGTCACTTGAAAAGTTTAATTTCAAAAGTAAAATGTTGTCAGTTTCTTGAAAGTTTGATTTTAAAAGTAAAAACAACAAAAACATGTGGTAATAATTAAGTTTTCCAAAGAGATTATTAGTAGACAAGAAAAACTCGACTGAGGGAATATTTATTTAATCCTATCGAGAGTGCCTCATTTTCAGGAGTTGGATTTCAGATTAAACACCAGCCTTGTGTTTCACTTTGCCATTGTAGGGAGGCAAGTAAATAGGAACATTTTAAGATTAAGCATTTTTCTAACAAAATAAAAATAGAATAAACAACCTGAGCATGCGAGGTCAACAAGTGAAAAATTTACTTTCACTAATGTTTGTGCAAAATTTCCAAAAAAATCCAAGGCGTGGTTGAGAAAAGTGCAAACGGACGAATGGGAGTGAATTGTCCAATCCCTTCTTTGTCTGGGGATCAATAAGTATTTTTTTATGCAATTCTTTTTGTATGAGAAAGAAAATAACTTTGTTTCTTTATCAAAATTGGTTGAATAAAGTTTAAAATTGATTTTAATGTAATAAATCGATTGATAAATCAACCTATAAAAACCAATCAATTTATGAACATATCAATAACCTTAATAAATATGATCTTGCTTGTGTATTGGATTATTGTTGTCATATTTTTCCTGATCCCATTTAAGTTTATGATAAGGTGCAGAAATGTATTTCTCTTTTCTTCTCTTCAACCTTTCTCTCACAGACGTGATGTTAGTCTCAGTTTTTTCTGTAAATACTATTATAGCATGTCTTTTTTCAGAATTGACTGATCTATTGAGTGCTTCCTTTGTTCCAGCTCGTTTGAGTTGTTGGTCTAGTGGTCTCCATCAATTTGCTGTTTTAATCCATCATTGTAATACAGCTTCCTATTCCAGCAGCTTCTTTCGAAGAACTGCAAAGTTGTAGAACTCTATTCCTCCGATTTTCCTACTACATACAACCTTGTTTTTTGCAAGAATAAAGTCACTAGACATCTCTTGTCTTTGCAATAATGATCTTTCATTCTTGTTAGTTCAAAATGACTTCATTTCTTGTCTGGAGCGATTTCCATAAAAAATAATTAAAAAACTGGTATTAAGGTCGAAAGTAAATTTGACAGATCCATCACATTTTAAAAATCTATTTATCATTTGGTAGCTTGCCTATTGTAGAAGGAAAAAATCCAAGAATTCTTTTTACCGAAGTAATTTAATTGTTTTTCAGTTAAATTAAAAAATACAAATAAGAATTACTTCTTTTTATTTATAAAAACAATTCATCTTTATTTAAACTTTTCACTTATTTCAAGTGAAGGGCAAGAAAAGTAGGAATTTCACGAAGGTAACCAGGAATAGTTTATTTTCAAAGTCTGGGTAATAAAAATTGGCATTCAATGATTGAATTCAAAATTAGAGCAATTTCTTAAAAAAGAAAATTGAAAAAAAGATGAATTGAAAGATATATTTTGAAAATAGAAAGATTTTTATTTTGCCTTTTCCGTTTGACATTTAAACTGCAATTTAAATTAAAAAAATAATCTAGAATTGCCTGCAACATAAAATCACTTTTGTTTTATTACTTGAATGAAAACTAGTCGAAAATCACGACTTTGGAAAACAAAGCTTTTTTTAATGTGTTTAAAATTTTTCTAGATTTTTAGATCTAATTCGAAATATGCATGAGCCAACATTTTTACCTGTTTCTAGTCTTGAATACTAATTAGACCACCCGTGACCCGTTGAGGCAGTATTTGTTATATACTAGTAAAACTGTGGATCGTACTTAGTTACCCCCCCCCCTTTATCAGGGATAACATTATTTTGTGACGTAATCTATTAAAACAGGTGAGAATAATCTTGCATCATCCATTAAGACAAATGGGAGATGTGTGGATAATGTCACAAAATGATAGTATCATCCAAATACCAGAAAGAGACTAAGAGTGAGATTCTTTGATGTTTTATTTAATGGGGTCATAAATCCCCTCTTCCACCGATTCATGGAGGACTAATGTATGATTAAATAGTTAATTCATTAACTTTGATATTGATTGATGAAAACAGAAACAACCAGCAAATATATTTGACACTTTTAAACAAATATTCACCTTTTATGATGCCACACTGCTTTTGACAACTACCATTCCCCAGTTTTAGTAGTATACAAGACTACTGTGACCCATTGGGTCAGTATTTGTTATATTCTTTCTCTTTTCTCATCTCTATCTTTTGCTACCTTTTTTACTACTTTCTCTTTCCATATCACCCTGTTTATAATAGAATTGCAATACTTTTCTGTATATATTCATTTGTAACTATTAATATTGTAATTATTAGTCCATTTAAAAAAAAAAGAACTGTTTCTATTTTTTTTTTTTTTTTTACACGGTAGTTACCACTTATCAAGGCCCGGAAGCCACTCAGGGATAAGGGTTATTGCAAGTACAGTACGTTAGTGTGGAGATTTAATGAAGTGTTCACTTAAGGGGACGGTTCATCAGGAGTTTGTTTAAAGCTCTTTTGTCAAAAGTTGAGGTTGGAGCCTTTTATTAAGCAATGTATTATACTGATAAAAGGCAGTAATTATACTTCTCATTTGTACAACAGATTTGTTAAACGCATGGATATAGATGTCTGGTTATCGAACCTGAAAGCTAAGTTTTTGAACCATGCAGTCGACAGGTCAGTCATATGCATAGCCATACTGATGTAAAAAATAATTAATTCGTAAATCAGTATTGTATGAATACATGTTGTTCATGATTTGTGACGTCATAAAGAATCTCTTACTTAATGGAATAAATGTAGCTCATCATTCAGCTTTTATGAGTCATAAAGAAATTTTCTCCGTCTCTACTTTTGTCATCCAATGTACAGTGGATACAAATAATCAAGCGAGCAAAAACCTGTTTCCATAGTATACTAGACCAACTGGATCTAGACAGTTTGTCACTTTCACAGTCTTTTTTCTTTGTTTTAATGCATAACATTGTCTTTTTATGACTTCGTAATTTGTGATGTCATAAAATCTACCTTTATTATTTCATTCACATTATATGTATAAAATCGTCTTTTTGTTACTTCATAATTTATGATGTCATAAAGACTATCTTTACTTTTTCTGCCACCCCTTCTTTAATGGATGACGTCACAGCTCTGTTTTTAGCTCTGTTTAATGGAGGATGTAAATCTATTATGCATGAAAATAGTTTTATAGTATACCTAGTTTTTATATTATATCTATCACATAAACTTAACTATTAACTACTATCTATGGTAGGACATCTAAAACTGTAAACAACCAAGTTCTCTGATTCTCTCTCTTCTGATCTTGAGCAAGTGGTGCAATGGGGAAAGAGTTGGCTTGTTACTTTTAATACATCTAAAGCCAAGCTTTTATCTTTACATCATCAACGCTCTGATCCTCATCTGGCATCAATTGAAATGAATGGCTCTCTTCTTGTGGAGGCCTCATGTTTTGACAAGCTTCTGGGCTTCACCTATACTCCTTATCTGAAAAGGAACATATGCATTAAATCCGTTGCCAAAGTCGCTGGAAAAATGGTGAGATCCTTCTATCGATCCAGTAGATATCTCACTGCTGATGCAATTCTCTATCTATATAAGCCAGGTACGTCCAAGGATGGAGTACTGTTGCCACATCTGGGCAGGAGCTGCTAGAAAGGACTTATCCTGCCTTGATAGAGTTCAAAATAGACTTCGTAGCCTCGTAGGTGATGTCCTTTTCTCTTCCCTGCAACCTCTTTCTCACAGAAGAGATGTTGCGAGTTTGTCTCTGATGTATCGTATATTTTCATGGCAAGTGCTCGACTGAGCTCCAATCTATGGTCCCCCCTCGCCAAACTGTCATAAGAAACACCTGTCTAGCAGAAAACACTATCACTAATTTTCCCCACTTTTATCTGTGCCTAAACCTAAACGTAGATTCCATGAGCAAAGCTTCTTTCTTAGAACTGCACACCTATGGAATTGCCTTCCATTTTCCTGCTTTCCAGCTGACTACAATATGGTTGTCTTCAAGTCTAACATAAACAAGTTTTTGATGTGCCGTTCCATATAAGTTAACAAATTTACCGAATTTCCATTACTAACGATTACTATATTGTCCAATTTCTACTGTACACTCCTTAACCCTTATCGTCGAGTGGTCTCTTGACCTTGGTAAGTGGTGATGACTATGTAAAAAAAAAAAAAAAAAAAATTTGTGGGTTTAAAAAAATTTGTTTTTATTTCAGATAAATATTTGACTAAAACTTCTACATAAAATATCTAAAAGAAAATATAAATGCTTTTTACAAATCTCTATTTGTATATAAAAGGCAATTTGTATGTGTGAGTGAGTGAGTTCGTTCTCTATCGACTTTGAAATGAATGGGTCAATGTTTTTTTGAAATTTCACACAAATATGCTTTGTCTGGCAGTGTTCTTAGGTTTTGTATCAGAATGCCCCTGATAAGTATCGAAAATCAATAATAAAAAAAAAAACAATTAAAGAAGGAACAGTCCAATTTGGACCAACATTAACACTTTGATACAGCCTAACATCACAAGTGCATTTGAGAAGTTTTATCACCACAAAAGCAAAAAGGCTCTGCATCAACAATAGATTCCTTGATAAGACAGGGGTGCATTTAAAATAAAATGTTTCTCTTTAGAGCACAATTGCACCATGACACTTGACTTTTGCATTTTAAACTTTAATTCAAACCATTATATAAAAATTTTATATAATCAACTGTGTGTTCTCAACAGTGCAATGTAGGCTACAATATATTGTGAACTAAGTCACTGCAGGTAGATATGTGAAGCTTCCTTCTGGTGTATCATTGTGGATCACCGACTAGAGCAGGCAATCAATCGATTTAATTGAAAAATGGGCAATTCCACTGATTTAAATAACAATAGCAGTATTGAAAGTATGGAACACTCGTTGATACTGGACAAGGTCGAGTATCTCTGCTAGTAAAATAATAGTGATTATTGTAGCATTTTCATAAAAAATAGGTAACATGTTTTTAATTGGAACATTTAGGTTATTATGTAATTGTGATATTATATCTATTTAAAACAAATTTGGGTTCATTACTCATAATAAAATTAAAAGTAATCGAATACTGTATGACTTTATTAGTTTGCTTTCAAAAATCCATATTAATCCTAGTATTATTTGAGGGATCATCAGTTGTTTACTATGCAAAACTGTTTCAGTGATATATATATATATATATATATATAGTGCTGAAGTAACTTAGAGTATCTCATTAAAATTGCATCTAACAACATTGAAGTATGCCACAACCAAAGAAGCATTAGAACTATCAGAATTTCTGCGAGAACAAATTGTGGGTAAACATGAAAGTGTTCTTAGTCAACGAAGAATAGCAAAAAATCTTTCAATAACCTTTTCTACTGTTAATAGAATTATTATGCAATTCACAAGAGAGGATAAAGATTGCACAAACCCTCTTCCAGGCCTCTGACATTGCAACACAAGCTGGTATCAGTCCCGGAATTGCTGTCAAGTATCTTCATAAGCTGGGCTACTAGTGTAGAGCTACAAGAAAGAAGCCTCTTCTTCATCCTGTCAATATTAAGTGCAGAAAAAGATTGGATTCGTGAGATAGTGGAAGCTATGACTTTTTGAACCAATGTCATTTGCTCTGATGCGTCACGATTTTCAATTATTTCCTGGCAGTGGAAGGGTATGGGTATAGAGGCTCCCTCAGTAAGAGTTTGACTTAAAGACTCTAGCCTACACTGAAACATTGTAGTTTCTTGGTTAGAGTATGGGATGCAATTTGGAGTAATGGTCGCTCAGACCTGGTGGAGTGCCCAGGAAACATCAATTCTGCTAAATATGTTTCAATATTACATGAAGGACTCCTACCAATATTCTCAAGTAGTAAAATGAACCAAGTTAACTCCTTATTTATGGAAGACAGAGCTCCTTGTCACTCTGCTAGGGCAGCACAACATTGGTTGAGCCAAAATGGGATTAAAAAATTTCCATTATACAGGTCAGTCCCCGGATATGAACCCAATTGAAAACCTTTGGGAAATATTATATCGGAACTTTCGCAAAAAGAAAAGGAAGCCATCTTTTATTTTGAACTTTTAGCATTATTGCATCAGACATGGAAAGAAATTCCTCAAGATGATATTCATCAACTGATCAATTCCATGCCTAGAAGGTTTCTAGCCTTAAAAAAAAAGCAAAGGGAATCTTAACCAAGTATTAGTTATTAAATTTGTGACCATTTATTTTTGATTTTATTCTATAAATCATATGCTTATTGAAATAAACTGTTTCTACAGGTGTCAATTCTTTTCTGTCATGTTTGTGTGCATATATATATATATATATATATATATATATAATTTTTTATGTACATATAAATTATCCATATATATGTATTTCTTGATAACTAGCAATCATTAGCATGGTTTTACTCTGGTACAAATCAAACTCATTTTAAATATAACGGCAGAATTCCCATACTGCTACTATCGCTAATAAAAACAATGACAAAAATTAACTTAATATTTAAGTGAGACAAAGCGTACATGTTTACAGGCAAGGCTTTGCAGCGTATTGGTAAACCTAGAGAGAATGTAGTTATGAGTTTGATCCTTGCGAAAGTGAAGTCATGCTGATGACTGTTAACAAGAAACGCACGTTTATGGGTAACTTTCATGATGTATGTAAAAATTATTTAAAATATATATAGATAAATAACAATGCGTCCTGTCAAGAAGGGTCAATTTAATGCATTCATTTGCGTGGAGAATCTTTGTAACATGAGTGAACTTTTATACAATGGTGATGTTCTCATGCTGCTAGTATTGCTAATGAAAATTGTAACAACACACACGTATGAGGATCGTTCTATTTTTTAATCTAAAAAAGTTGAAGACCTACGAAGACGGGAGTGATACCATTAAAACAAGCAACGTTTTGTGTACTTGTGCATTTAACGAACCAGACGTAACTCAGCATTTGCTCGGCTTTGTCCGACGCATGGCGTCAACAGCCGGATAAAACCGTGCATTGCCGATAAAATAAAAACAACGCTACAACAAAATAACTGTAAAATGAAATTTTAAAATGTAGAAACATCCAAAAATAAGTAAAAAGCAAAAATCTACCGTTCATTTGTTTTATTTTTATTAGTATTGTTTGAAATTGTTTTCTGTTTGCAAAATAAATACATATAAAACCTTTTTTGTAAACAAATAATAGTAATTATTTTTTTTTTAATGAAACTTTTTTTTTTCTTTCAACTATTTACGTAAAATGACCAACAAAAATGATATTTGTAGGATCAATTTTTTTTAACAAATAATAGTGAGGAATTGTTTTTTATGAAACTTTTTTTTTTTACTTTTTCAACTATTTACGTACAAAAAAAAAAGAAAAAAATCGTAAGAAAAAGGAAAGGAACAAAACTTTTTTTTTATGGAATCTACAAAATTAAGGCTGTGGTGGTTCACCGTTAAATATTGATACCCCTCTCCTCCCACTTTGCTCCAACAGTCACGACCGTGCGTGGTCCCTGGCAGAATGTATTTTCTTATTAGTGGAAGGGGGGTTTCGGCATTCCTATTTGCTACATTACCAAAAAAAAGGAAAAAAAAAACTCCTTTTCAGCGGGGTCGGCGTATCCACTGAGGACCCAGACCGGTGTTAAACGTTTGCCGCCGGCGGTTGAAGAAGACAGACTCGTCGATTTCGACTGTATGGCCTGCTGGGCCTCCTATCTCCCGGGGATCCCTGAGAAAGTAATCCCGGCATATTATATCTTGCAGGAAATTCTTCCAGTCCACAATTGTGTGGCGTGACCGCAACTCACATTCACGCTGGAGATTCCTAGTCGCCGCCATCTCGAACGCCCATATCGGAATTCTCGCCTGCTACTCGGCGCGCACGCACGTCGAGCTGAAACTAAGCGTGCAGTGTTTTGATTGGCTGATGACCATGTTTCGTCAGACAGCAGCAAAACCTGAGCTGTTGACGTTATGCGTCGGACAAAGCCGAGCAAATGCTGAGTTACGTCTGGTTCGTTAAATGCACAAGTACCACGCTTTGTACTTCAGGATTTATTTTTCGGTACTCTTGCATAATTTGACTCGAATTCTCATGAATTCTCATCAAGCATGGATCGGGCGAGACCGGCAATTATTGGTGTCAGCCGAGCGTCATAACAGACGCAGACTAATGAAAAAAAGAAAACAAAACGGAAAAAAATACAAATGCAAATAATAAAAAATAACAAGAACAAAAAAAAAACTACTTTGAAAAATAAAAACATGTTTATTTCATTTTAGTATTTAATTTTTATTTATTTATTTATTTTTTTTTCAAAATATTTATCAACAGAAAGTTTTGTATTTTCTCCAAGAAAAGATTTTTTTAACCGTATAATTGTTAGGTTTAAGTACAAGTTTATTTTTTTGTTTGTTTTGATTTCTTTTTTGTAACCGTATTTTTTAATTTTTTTTATTTTCAAGACTTGTTCAGTCAAGTTCTTTTGGTGGCACTGTCCATTTGTACATTTCCTGGAGAAACCATCTTTTAAGTAAACATTTGTGTTTACAATTGTTGCACCTCATTTTTTGGGGACAGCAATTTCTTCTCCTGACAATATGAGATTGTCTGCATCGATGTTTTCATTTCTTTTTCTAACATGTATAGATTTATTTTCTTGCCTGTCATTTTTCTGTTTGGCGAGTTTGAAAATATGTTTGTCAGCTTTTTTTTCTTTTTTTTTTTTTTTGGTTTATTCGCTTTCGTCAAATTCGAATGTCGTCTGCTTCCATTTAGATATAGCGCTTGTTGATTGGCTAATCAAACTCCCAAAAATTCAATTAAAATAAATAAATAAATAAATAATAAGTAACTAATCAGAAAAGAAAAAGTCACCCCCGCCCCTTTAATATCACCTTAAAAATTACTAAAAACATAACAGAAAAAAAAGTAAATAAATAAAATATAGTCGAGTTAGTGTTTCAACATTTTTGAACAACGCTCAGCTGGCACCGATGATTGCCGGTCTCGCCCGATCCATGCTTGACGGGAAGTCACGAGAATTCGAGTCAAATTATGCAAGAGTACCTATTTTTCTATATAGTCACCACCATTCTCAATGCACTTTTGCCAGAAATTTAATGCTTCTGATGCATGTTGGTGACAGCTGTAGCTTTCTTAGAGTCTCATACTGTCAATGTCTACAAATGAAAGATGCAACTTTCAGGCTGTGAATGCATAAGTGCAGTCATCATAACTATGCAATTTGCAATCTCCTCTGATCCATTCGGGCGGAATGGAAAAATAGGCGACATTACTTTTGGAATTCCCTCATATATATATATATATATATATATATATGATGCGTTCAGTGGAAGAACAACGTAAGCACTACTTGATAATTTTCACAAAAACGGATTAAATCTTTGTAACACAATAATTTTGCTTGTTGTCATTTCCTATTTTCCAGAACGATTTGAATATTAACGCAACATTTAGCAAGTCACATATTTTTATGAAACTTTTTTATTGCAAGAACATGTTCCTCCAAGCCTGCACTTTCCTACAATGGATTTTGAAGAACTATTGACATTCTTATCCACTATTTCGCTTCCGATTTATTTCTCTTTTGCACTGAGCAACCTCTCTTGTTCCCTTTCTTCCAGTCATATTTGAAAGGGCTTATAAAATTAAATTTAATGAACAACAAAGATGTTGATGCTCATTGATATGCAAGTCTGGAAAAATCAAAACAAATAGAACATAATTAGGTAGAGAATTTAAAGAAAATCTATGGTCTTAAGTATCCACATTTTAACAGACGTAAATCAAATATTCAAACATTTATTTTCACATGAATACTTGGAATTCAGCAACAATTTTTTTGTGTGTGTAATTAGAGTCTCCTTGTTTTGCGACAAAAATCTCAAAATTTCAACTTTTGGCGCTTATGTTGGGCTTCCACTAAACGCGTCATATATATATGCCATACATGTACAGCATAATCATGTTAACAAACTGGTTCTTGTCAGATCACCAAATTTAAGCAATGTTGAGCTTGGTTAGTACCAGATAGGCGACCATTTGGAAATTCTAGGCACTGTATGTGCTCTCTGCTTATCTCGGTATTTGTTTCCAGTCGTCCTGAACATACACTTCACTTGCCACGGGTATTTAACAATGTCGACTCAGGAGAGGTGTGGTTGGAGATTGCACACCTCCTGCCACAAGAATTTCATGTGCATGCACTCCTTTGTGGGTATCCATAGTCTGTCAAAGACTGAAGGAGCCTTTATAAATATATAAAAATATAAGCATAAACTGTTTGCGTTACGTTGATGTTGATATGGATCTCCATATGCGCATAGCTGTGGGGAAAAAAAAATGAAATGAAAAAAAGATAATTTTTTGCGATTCTTCAAACTAGCACTGATGGTGACAGAGAAACATTTTTACATTTGCAGATACCAAATATGATTGACATATTCAGAAAAAAAATCATTACATATTATGTTGGAAATCATTCTTTAAAGTAAAAAAAAAATACTACTTTTGTCTTACAAATAAGGAAACTAGCATTTCCCCAAATATATATTATTTTTATCTCACTCTCTCCATAAATGTACATGTGTGCAGGTGTCGGGGCGAGAGGAAGAAAGACAATGGGAATGATGGGGTACAGATGCTTAAAGAAATTCTTCACTTTTTCAAGCCATTTCAGAATATAAATACTTGATGAGGTTCCAAAAGTACTCTAGGGAATAGCAACAAATTTGGCATGAAACGTCCTTGAGACGCCAGGTGTTATAGTGGAAGGGTGTAAAAATTGCATTATTATTATTTCCACTAATATCAAAAGTAGTAAAGATTTATAGGCTCCAAAATTACTCTTTATAACTGCATGAAACCTGCCTGGAATATGCAAACGATAAAGCGGTTTCGATTCTGCCTTAGTACCAAAATGTTATTTATAAAGAGAAAAACAGTCTGTCATCCATTAAAACAGAATGGATAATTACGGTTTCTCTCCAATATCCTTATAGGAGTCTGTGACATATTTCCATTGTATGGACGCCTGGCACAAACAGAAACCCCATGATATCATTACACCATCTTTAGACAGAATAGATACTACCCTTGGATACTTACCAGAAGATTGAGAAGGTAAATTTTAGTTGCACATATGGCCCAAAAGCGACATCATTTAAAACTTTTTTTTTTATATTGCGCCTTCCATAATCATGAGATCCTATTTATTAAAAAGTGGGATAGAAAGTCATAACATACAACGAAATTACTAGTATATAGATACATAATTTAATATTCGTTATGTTATCACCTATGTTTCATATTAATAAATAGGATCTCCCGATCGAATACTGGAAACCATGTCATATGTACGTACGTGCATTAAAGGTACTACGGTATTAATATATAGACTAGTGGGACATGTAGAAATTCATTAGGGGACTTCTTCATATGTAATATATTGATGTTAGCATTCTGTAGATGTTCAGCCTAAATGGAGACGCTCTGATATTATTGTAGCTATTTACTATGCCTCCCCACGGGATAGAGTTAGACACCAGGGTCGTTTTTTAACGTGGAGAAAAGGTACAAAAATAAAAAATTGTCTCAGTCGTGAAGGACTGATTCTCCACCGAAAGAGAACAAGAAATGGAAGTGCAGCATCTGAAGAACAGATACTACACTTTGAGATATTAAATCTTTCATTCATGTTAAAAATACAGTCAAAATCAACGATGAACAAAAAATTTAGGCACATGGCCAACTCAAAAGGGGGGATTGTGGGGGTCGTTGTGTTATATAGTTATTATTATTAGTATTAGACGATACCACTTGTGCGCGTATGTTATGTGAGTTCTTATTAGTAAAGATATGAGTCTTAGTGAGAGTTCTTGTCTTATTACATATGATGTTGTATCTTAGAGAGAGATGTGTATGTAATGACATTTTATAACACAGGCATATAATAACAATAGAATTTACCTTTTTGTAGAAATCACAAACACAAAGATGAGCTTTATCACAAAACACATGATGAATTTATTTCCTTACGACCGGTTGTGATTTCCTCATTAAGAACTCAGTTTCACATTTTAGTTTCTGAAGTGACGTCTCGCTTCAGACGTCCGCCTGTCTCTGAGTTTTCTCACTGACCGTCTCCCCTGACTGTCTCCCCTGACTGTCTCTCCGACCAACTAACTCTCCTTCCTATATTGAGAAATCCATGCATCCCGGCCACGTGAGCAAAATTCACGTGTTTCAACATGCGCGACTTTGCACGTTTCCGACATTAATTTCCCAATAACCTAATTTTCTTGTGTTGTTTCCACAAAGGAATTTAATCTACATATCTAATTTATTTAACCCATATTTTATTATCCACATTCTTTTAACAATTGAATAGTTTATTTATTATTTATTTCATCCGAATTAACAATTTACTGGACATTCCATTTAAACCTATTGTTCTTTAAAACTTATGTCCAGCGTTCGATTTCTGCTTTCTCTTATTTTCATTTTAACTAATCTCTCTATTTTTATACTTACATGAACAGGGGACAGCCCTTATCATGTAACAGTTGGTCATCCTTGTCACTCCAGAACTAAACAAAGTCAAAAGTTTCTCCCAGCTGGTATCTTCTTTCACCATAATACCGCTTTCACCCTTTCATATTGGGGGACGTCCTACTTAACTCCCAGTTTTTAAAACATTTTTTTATTGACGTGTAAAAACAAAAAAGATAACAATAAAATGGTACAATAATTCATTTGTGTCGAGGGCGGGGGGGGGGGAAAGAAAAAACAAAGGGTGATTAGTAGGACCCTCCCAACCCCGTCTAGTTGATAGACTGCCCGTTTCACTAGGTTTGTAAAAGGAACCTCGCTTCTGTGGGTCAGTCTCTAGGTGGGGATGCCCTCTAGATGGGGGTGAATGGAGAAAAGAAAATTTTGTGGGTAAGAGATGGGGGTTAGTTTGTATTTCTTTCTCTCCAAGATGGGTAAAATTTAGAGGAAGGGGTGAAAACAAAAATTGCAGGTAAGAGGGGATGGGGATCTTGGAGGCTTCCTAATTGGGGAGGGATGGAACACACACTCAGCTAGCTGAGAGGCTACTTGTTTAATTTTACTTTACAGAACTGCGCATTCCACACCTAGGCGGGGAACACGTATTCAAATTTGGCTCGTCTTCGTACACACAGACTTGCCACATGTATCCATCTTCTATCAAATGCCGCGCGATGCAGCCTTCTTCTATCACATCTGATCTTCACCTGTAGTTGGTGTTTAAAGAAAGCGATCAGATCTTGATCAGAAAAAGACAACACCCCCCCGGCAACCTTGCAGACGCGATGTCCAAATCACCATTCTCGCCACGGCCAGGATCGTAACATAGACCATTTGTCTTTCCCGGTCCCACGGCGGCCTCATGTTGTCCACAACATTGGAAACAGTAATTGGGCGAGGGTGCTCAGGATCGATACGAGCCGTCACTCCGCTGACATACGACCAGTACTGGCGGAGTTCGCGGCAATCGAAGAAAGCGTGATCAGTGGTTTCTACGGCCGTTGTCCCACAACGGGGACAATCAGGTGACTCCAAAAACCCGGAACTGCATTGTATGTTGTTGAGTGGAACTGCAAAAGTATTTATCTAAGTTAGCATGGACGCCTGGCATAGCCCGGTCATAAAGTGTGCTTAAATATGATATTTCGTTTCTTGCTGATTTCATATATATTTTTATAGAGTTAATGTTCTATCGATTTTTATATGTTATAAAGTTGTGATTTCAAAAATAAAAAAATATATCCATATGACTTGGGTGCATCAGCTTGAATCAAAACCACAACTTATAAAAAAGATATATATATTTATATATATATATATATATATATATAATTTTATCAAGAATTCTTCATAAGGTTTGGTTTCGGTTATAGCTGAAGGAACTCAAACTATATATATATATATATATATATATATATATATATATATATATATTCAATAAAATAAAAAGCTATAGCAAACATCTAAATGACTACTTTAAATACAGTTCCTGATTTCAAAAAAAGAAAAACCAAAAGATTCATCTGCCTTACTTTTAATGCTAGGTTTATTTTTGGTGTCTTTTCAATTCAATAGAAATCCTCCTAAATTTGCTGATGAGGAGACCGTGCTTACCAAAAAAACTATGTATAATTATTCTACGTGACTTCATGTATACCACAAATAAAAAGCACGGATTTCCGAAACGATCGTACAGATAATTGACTTTGTTGTTGTTCCTTCTTATGAAACTGATTTTTAATTTAATTAAATTTTGATTGTTAAATTTAAAAAATTTTTAAACTTTTAAATTATAAATCACATTACTTAATATTGAATTAGCTCTAGGACATTTAACTATCGAGCTTATTATATATCTAAATTACAACGAGCATTTCCTGTATTTTAATTAAACTAGTAATTTCACTATTACATTAAAATACACTTAGCTCTTTAGACTATTATTCTAATCTCCTTTAAATTATATATATATATATATAGTTTGAGTTCCTTCAGCTATAACCGAAACCAAACCTTATGAAGAATTCTTGATAAAATTATTTAAAAAAAAAAAAATGGATTACTGGAGTGCCATCAGCTATAATCGAAACCAAAACTTATGAAGAATTCTTAGTAAAATTATTTATTACAAGAAATTGAAGTCCATAACAATTAAACGACAGTCACTCGGATGTCAGCGTGACACATAAAATAAATAACATGCACGCTATTCTATTAATATATAGATTATATGTAATAAAAAATATTTGAAAATGGACGAAGTTATAAATGATGTATTTTAGTTTTTTACCCCTTTATGCATTACTAACGTTAACTCAATAAGCTCTCTAGTATATCTTTAAAATCATTGTTTGTCTCTCTTGAAATAATATTTTAACCATTCAGTCATTCCATTTGCCTTTAATAGAATAGACAACATGGTTGTCAACTTTAAATATAATATTAAAACCAACTACCAAATCGTATTGTTTATTTGCTTTTTTTCTTATTACTCTATCGTTTAATATATATTCAAGTTTAATATTGGCGGATTCGATATGAATTTTGATTGGTTAATGATGTTCAAATTTATTGACGTAAATGTATTTTTATTTAGACGAGACTTGACTGTGATGAGAATTGTAGACTCAGCAATTTAATTAATCAACAGCCTTTCTCTAAACGCTGACTGAACAAAGTTTCAGTTTTCTTTTGTTCTCCTCAGATCTTTTCTAATTGAAAACTATTATTAGATGAAAGTCAATACAAAGTTTATCATTATTGAAAACTCTAAGAGATTTATTTTCCAACAAGAAAAAATACAATTGATAAAATCATCCATCTTGCAAATGTAAATAAAATATGGAGAAAACGTACATTGAATTATTAAAAAGATGTGATAACATTTTTTTTTTTTTTTTTTTCAACCTATTTATTTTTATAGGAGATCCAGTTTTTCCCGGGATTGAATGAGAAACCAAATGTCTTTTTCCACCCTTTTCAGTTTGATTTGATTGTTTATGTTTTCGGCATATCAACCATTTTTTGGTTATTTAATATCAAATTGAGTAATTTTAAGTTTTAATGCTTCACGTATTATATATTTTAAAATATTTCTGTTTGATTTGTTTGGTTTGTAAAGGAAAATTGTTTTTGACTTTGCAGGATATTTCTTTTTTTTTTTTTTTTACATAGGAGTCACCACTTATCAAGGCCCGGAGGTCACTCAAGGATAAGCGTTATTGAGTGTACAGTAATCAATGGGATAATATCATAGTCATCGTTAGTAATACAAGTTTGGTAGATTGGATTACTTAAGGGGGCGGTTCATCAAGAATTTGTTTATGTTGGACTTGAAGACAACCAAGTTGTAGTCAGCTGGGAAACAGGCAAACGGAAGAGAGTTCCACAGGCGTGCATTTTCAAGAAAGAAACTTTGTTCATGGAATCTACGTTTTGATTTGGGCACAGTCAAAGAGTGGGGAAAATTATTGACAGTGGTTTACACTAGACGGGTGTTTTTCATGAAAGATTGGTGAGGGAGGACCAGAGATTGGAGCACTTGCCATGAAAATAACGATAAAGCAGAGACAGGCTCACACCATCTCTTTTGTGAGAAAGAGGTTGCAGGGAAGAGAAAAGGGCATCCCACACTAAGATACGAAATCTATTTTGTACTCTGTCAAGGCAGGATAAGCTGCTTCTAGCAGCTCCTGCCCAGATGCAGCAACAATACTCCATCCTTGAGCATACTTGGCGTTTATATAGATAGAGAATTGCATCAGCAGTGAGATATCTACTGGATCAGTAGGACAATCCCACCATTTTTCCAGAGACCTTGGCAACAGATTTAATGTACGTGTTCCATTCCAGATCAGAAGTAAAGGCCAAGCCCAGAAGCTTGTCTAAACATGAGACTTCTTCAAGATGAGAGCTCTCTATTTCAATTGATGCTAGATGGGGGTCAGAGCATTGATGATGTAAAGATAGGAGCTTGGTTTTAGATGCATTTAAAGTAACCAGCAACCTCTTCCCCCATTGTACCACATGCTCAAGATCAGAGGAGAGAAAATCAGAGAGAGATTTATGGCCTTTGATGTGTTGCCATAGATGGTAGTGTCATCAGCATAAATTTCAACGAATGATCTAAGTATGTGTTTTGGTAGATCATTGATGTAGATCAGAAAGAGAGTTGGGCCCAGGATGGACCCCTGAGGGACTCCAGCATAAATACTGTGAGCTTCTGATTTCTGCCCATCAACCACTACTCTTATGAGCCTATCAGAGAGAAATGATTTAATAATTGAGGAGACATTTCCAGGATTAAGAGAAAGGGAAAAAACATAACATCAACGTTCAGTGTATTTAATTAAGGAAGCTTATATCTTCAGATAGCTTGATTTAGTAATACAAAATCACCCTGTCCAGAGTGGAGAATATATATATATATATATATATATATGACCTTATCTGTTGGAAGGCTTTCTACTAAACTACTCTGTCAATTTTTTGCTTAGAGACTTGAAATTTCAATTATATATATAAAAACATGTCCGTGTACTAGAACATTTTCATCCTAAATTCTACACAATTATGTATTATGTAGAAACTATGCATAAAAAGAATTAAGTATGATAGTTCAATGAAACCAATCATCTAGTAAGAAACCATAAAAAATGAATAATTAATGAATGCTTATTTTTCAAAGGAATATGCAAATTAGTTAATTTTCATGAATTTGCTCGCATATCCATGACTTAAATATATTAAAGTTCGTTTTAATAATTTTTAAATAGAAAAAGTGACATTATCAGAACGGGGGGGGGGTCAACTTTATAAGTGTGTGTGTGTATATATATATATATATATATATATATATATAAATATGCTTATTCTATCATGTTTCACCTTTTATCTACGAGGTGCCTTCAATAAGCTTTCAGACTTTTTTATGGGCACTTTTATTGATAGTAAACACATGGAAGTCGTCTTGTGTGAGCCAGTCAGTGACTCTTATCATAGCTTTTTTCATCTACTCAATTGTCTCATAATGACAGTCTTTAAGGTTTTTCTTGAGCTTGAGGAAAAAGCAAAAGTCACAGGAAGGGAAGTCTCGATTATAGGGAGAGTGAAGAACTGTCTTGATGCCCATCTCTGTTAAATAGTCTGTGACAAGGATGGAGTTGTGGACTGGTGCATTGTCCTGGTATATATGCTGCTGCCTCAATATGAAGAGTGCTGGTCTCTTCTGTTAAAATCTCTTTCTGAACTCCCTTTAAACCTCAATGTAGTATTCCTTGTTAACTGTCTATCCATTGGGAACCTGATGCCTGTAAATCATGCCTGTGCTGTCAAAAAAAGGGATCATCATAAGTTTCAGGGTAAATTTGCTCTGTCTAGCCTTTTTGGGTCTGAGAGAGCCAGCATGCTTCCACTGGGAACTTTGCCTTTTCGACTCATGTCATATTCTTCTTATCTGCATCCAACAGTTGCTAGTAAACATCTATGGCCCCCTCCAATAGTAAACGTCTATGGGTAGTCACAAGGGGATTACTTCTCTGACCCTGTCAACTTGTGAGAGTTTGAAAATCACTTCCACTCTCTCCAACCAGTTTACAATAGACGATGCTCCATCATATTTCAGCACGAGTTTCAGGGATCCAGAGCAACTTGAAGATGATGCACAAGTGCTTGGATTGGAACAATAATGGTGGACATTAATTTGATCTCATCGAGCCAGAACTTTATGGACCCCATGATCCAGGCAGCATAAAAGTAGAGAGGATGAAATTTGCAACTGTGTCTGTACCTCTGACCTGTCCCATGAAGATTAATGAAATGACAAGTAGTCAGATCATGAAAGTACATAAAAGTAGTCGACATCCAGATATCCGATGTACAGCATATTTTTTCTGGCGGGTTTGCTCAATGATTACTAAATGTGATGTGCGGTCGGCTATTAGAGCATGTGAAGAATGTCAGATGATTTATCCCACCCCAGTTCATTGGATAAAAGGGGCTTAGCTGTCAAAGCTAATTTTGAAAGGATGGGGATTGATATAACCCATTATAACGGCAAAGACTTCTTGACGGTCACTGATTGCGGTCGAGCACATTTTATGATTTGGCAGTCATTGCATGACAGGATTCCAGAAATGTTATTCAACATCTTGAGTCAATATTTTTTGAGCACAGTTCACTGCAGGAACAACTTACTAATAACACCACTGCATTCACTAGTGGGGAATTCAGTGAGTTTTCTGCCAGCTAGGGAGTGCTTATGTGATTTCAGTGTGCCTATTTGCCAGCAGGTAATGGCATCACAGTATTAAAAAGATTGCAGTTAGAAAGAGGTGCACCCACATTGCACCCAAGGACGATGCATCAAGGTCTACAAACCTGTATTATCTGGGCAACCCAGTATGGGTCAAGCCATCTTGTTATTCATGTCCAAGTTCCAAGGAGGAACAGTAACAGAAGTGATCAGCTCATAAGCTATTATTGTTGATGGTATCTCATGCCATGTAAATAATGCCATTCCATGAAATTACAGATGACACTGGGTATATCACACCGCCTGACCGATAGACAACAAAAAATGGAGAAACCTTAGGATTCCAGATGAATGTCATCCTGTCTGGTGGAACAGATGATGAAACTTCAGATATCTTTGAGCATATCACACTGTCTGGCTAACAGTCGACACGAAATGGAGAAACGTTAGGATCCACCAGTATGACAAAATGCATGCTGGAGATTACCAGTAAGACCAGCATGAAGTGCTGCGATCAGGGATTGGGGAGAAGTGTAGATAATGTGTGACAAACATCATTCTGGATGATGCAGAAATAGTACTGTGCATGCACAACTAGATGCAAAGCGAAGTCTGTACTCATTTGCATATGTGTAAACCCCAGGAATTTTCGTGTATGGGCAGTATTTGTTTCAGAGTCAGACAGATCCCCACAGATTGTAAGTTTCAGAAGAAGGAGCGGGGGTAGAAGTAGGAGCCGACCAAAACAAAAACTTCAAACACTGTACGTTTTATCCATAGAGCAAATGTGGTATTTTGATGATTGAAACTAGTTTAGAAAATAAACCAAGGAGACAGCATTCGATCAGCCTCCCACCACAAACAATTTTGGCCTTGTGCCACATCTTATTTTATATAGAAAATGATATACTGTGCACTTTCTTTTGTAAAATTTTAAAGATAAATAAAATGTTCATCTATTGTTTCTTGGATATACCCCACAACTTATTTATGGTGAACAAAGCAGTAGTGTCAGTGAACTTCTTATTCAAGCATTTCTCCCACATTTGACTTTCCATTGTTTCCAAAGTTTGTAGAAAACACCATTTTTTTTTTTACATGGAAGTCACCACTTATCAAGGCCTGGAGGCCACTCGGGGATGAGGGTTATTCCGTGTACAGTAATCAATGGAACAATATTGTAGTAATCGTTAATAATGGAGGTCTGATAAATTGTCTTACTTAAGGGAGCGGTTCATCAGGAACTTGTTTATGTTGGACTTGAAGACATCCAAGTTGGAGTCAGGTGGGAAACAGGCAAACGGAAGAGTTTCACAGTCGTGCACTTCTAAGAAAGAAGCTTTGTTCATGGAATCAATGTTTGGACTTGGGCATAGTCAAAGAGTGAGGAAAATTATTGACTGGTTTACACTAGACAGGTGTTTTTCCATTGCCATCCATTTCAATTGATGCCAGATGGGGGATCAGAGCATTGATGATTTACATATGGTTGTTAGACACATATGCTTCACCTAGCAGCGGACAATAATACATTTCAAATAACTGAGAGAAGAGAAAATCCAAAAAGTTTTCACATTAATTTCATAAACCAGATTAATAAATAAAGACGAAAGTTACATCTATCCGGTACTGCGGCATAGTTTGAAGCAACGGAAAGTGTATCATTAAATCCTGCAAAATGAGAACCAATTTCAAAACTTCCGCAGTCAGACCATCAAAGCCAGGAGCTTTTCCACCATTTAATTTCCTGACATCAACAACTTCCTTTCCAGAGAGGGTTGTACATCGATTTTATCTTTAATAGACAGCTGATTTTCGTAAGTGACATTAAAAGCTGCTTGAACAATGCTCACATCTGCGCTTTATGGATCATATTTAGCATTCTCAAGTAAGATGGAACCAGATTTTGGTTTGAGAAGAGATTAAGAAGATTGGGATCGGCCAAAAGGACATTCTTTTACATCTGTTTTCTTTCGAAGTATTCTTTGGTTGACGATTATTGGGAGCTTCCCAGTTTCAAAGCTATAATCTAATTGTATCGTTTTTCTTTAAAAATTCCAAACTAATTCATTTCTTTATCTTTTTAGCAAAAAGTAAAAGGTTTACACATCTTGACTTATAAAATGTTGAATTAAATTCAATGAATTGGAGTTAACTAAATCTGACTGAAGACTACTTTCTTGGCCTTTTGGCCACTATCCAAATGGAATGAAAGTGTACACACAATATAAATGAAATAAAATTTTCAGTAATCATAGCTATTTTAAGTAGAATGGCTCCTAGACTGCAATTATCATAAGAGTAGGATAGATAGAAGATGATAAACTACCCATACTTTTGATGGCCTTTTACCTAATTTGATCAATTGAATTTTACCTTCTAGCAAATAATTCAAAGTGTAGTATCTGTTCTATGTTACATTTCAATTGTTCTGTTCAAGGTTAGTGAATGAAAAACCCTTCTAGATTGAGGCAATGTTAATATTTTATACCAATCAAGAGTGCTCCTTTTTAGGATCTGGATTTTCCCCACATCAAAAATTAACCTTGTGTCTAACTCTGCTCTCATGGGGTGGCATATAAACAGGAACTGAAAATCGTTTCTACAGAATTCTCTATTAACTGAATATACCATTGGCAAACGATAAGTTTTTCTCAAGATTTTTTTCTTTTCATTTCTTTATAAGCTGCCATCATAGTGAGGAAAAATTTAATCGAACTTCTGTTCGTCACGTGATCTAGATTTAGATTATCTGATTAAAAAATGTTTTATTTAGTCATGCGAGTTTTTTTTTTGTTCGTCTAAAACAACTCTGAATAAACTCAATGTCTGTAAGTAATAGTCAGCTGTTTTTGTTTAATGTTAATCATTAATTTGTTCTTTTATTAATAAACTAAGTGTTTCTAACCGAAATTGCCCGGGAGTCTTTAATTCATTACAAGAAAGTATTCACAGTTTTAGAAATATTAGGTCGGTGCAAAAATAATGTCTTTTTTGACTTGACGTTGAATGTCAGAAAACGACATTATTTTTGCACCAGCCTAATACAATTAAATGAAAAAATCGGTTTTGCTATAAAATTGGCGGAGCTTGTTTTTTTTTTTTTTTATATAAGTAATAGAACTAATCAGTTGATTGCTTTTATTATTTAACTGTTTTTTTTTTTTTTTTTTTTTTTTAACAAATATTTTATGAAAAAACAAATAAATTACTTTATTAACAAATATAATAACTGTATTGTTGAAGCATCAACTTCTGGAGAAATTGTAATTATACATTTTTACTGTAACAGTATTCTTTGTATGAACAAAATGTGTAAAAAGCTTGATCGAAAAATGTTTATTTTTTCCATCTTTTGAACATTTTATAAATAAGTGCAAGTTGTCAGCGATATTTTGCTTTTATAAAAAAGTGGGTGGGGTGGAGTTATGTTGCTAAAAGAAATAGAGGTGATACAGAAGGACATGGGTTAATTTTATATCTAAAGCAACAAGTTTTTTTTTAAAAAAGTGTTCACTAGTTTGTCTCTTCAGAATATCTGAAACGGATTAATTATTCATTGGACATTTTAATTAAGAAAGGAAATTTATTATAACTCAAATACCTTTCCTCTCTCTCTCTCTCTTTTCTTTCTCTTTCTTCTCTCCTTTTTCCTCTCTTTTCCTCTCCTTTTTTCTTTTCCTCTCCTTTTAGTTCTCTCTTTCTCTTCCCTCTCTTCTCTTTCTCCCCATTCTTCGCTTTTTCTTTCATCTTTCTCCTCTCGTTTTTGGCCTCTTTGCTTTCTCTCTCCTTTATTGTTCTCTCTCTCTCTCTCTCTTTGCCTTTTTCTCTTCGATTTCTCTCTCTCTCTCTCTCTATCTATAATATTATCGAAACTAAGTCTCTTTCTAAAACTCGCATTTCACATCCATCATATAATACAGCAAATAATTCAACATTTTTCTTCAAATCATTACTGTTAATGATTTTGCAAAAAAAAAAAAAAAAAAAAGAATTCAGAAAATTTATATTTGTTATAGCGTATACATACTAACATATATCTATATAATCCTTGCAGCAATCCTTCCAGGTATTATATTCATTATTAGGAGTGGGTGTTTGTTTATTTCTGGTTTCCTAAGGTGCCTATATCTGGAAATGCCAAAGGGTCCTTTCTTGACTATTTTTTACCGTTCTAGAGGGTCTCTTCAGAGGAGCTGGATTTTCGCCCAACATTAAATTGCTTTTGCATTTAAATTTGCCATAAGTAAAAAAACAGGTAAAACCACTTGCATCCCATTACTTACAGGGTGGAACGATAAGTGTCACCCTTAAGAAAACGAAACTACAGCTTTATTTTAACTTTTATTGAAAAAAATGAATTCAGGTAACTTGATTATGTTGTAGAGCTGACATCTATTCAATGTAGCTGCCTTCGGCCTCAATCACCACCTTGATATGGGTCCGAAACTGGAAGCATACCTTTCTCGTAACCACCAGTGAGAGCTCGGCTAATACTCTGTGGATGGTAGCGATCAGGCTGGCTTTGGTGTTGTGGGAGGTCATGTTGGTGATGTTTTCGACATATGACCAAAAGAAGTAGTCCAGCGGGTTTAGGCTGGAGGAGGAGGAGGAAGTGAAAGAAGAGTACAAAGTCATAACACTCCTTCTGGAGCCATGCCTGGGAGTCTTTGGGCTTATGGACCGGTGCCGAGTCCTGCTGCCACACTCAGGAAGAGCAAGAGGCCACCTGATTGTACCAGAGGATCACCACACTCTTCAGCGCATCCAGGTACAATTTGGTGTAAACTTTCAAGCCAAATTCAAATCGCATCTTCAGATATGTTTAAATCGAGACATTTAAATACATTTGGAAAATGTTTGCATTTAAAGTCAAGTTAAAAAAAAGAAATCGAAACTATATTGTTACAAATCAGAAGATAAAACATATACGTAAATTATATATATATATCTGCAACCAGATTGTGGGCCAAACATCGGGTGGTCTTGCTTGCTGGGTTAGGAAGCAGTTAGTGTCTGGATGGTCCTTTTGACACGAGTTGAGGGGATTTCATATTGTAGAATGTAAGAGTGATGATGATAGAAAAAAATCTGTTTTGTTAACAGATAATTAAAATGACCCCCTCCCCAAGTTGGATAGCTGAAGGATCTGTGAAATTGGCACTTAAGCGTTATTTGAGGCACCACCAGAAAATCAAGTCAAGTAGATAAATGTGTCAAGTAGCCCTTAATTTTGTAATTGTTTGTGCAGTCTCTTGTAAATAACCGATTTCCTTACTGTGCCTTATACAGGTGGCCTTTGGGAAAACTATCCCACAAGTGATGGTAAAAGGTAAAGACTTAATGGGAGTGGGGGTGAAGGCACTGGGGCCCTCCCACCTTAGTGATGATAAGAGGTACAGATTGAGAGAGAAGAAGAAGAAATTTGAAAAAGGAAAAAGTCCTTCAAGGTTTGATAAGTACAATCCTTCTTGAGATTGGTTTATGGAAAATAGTAAAATATACAGTTTGGTTGTTCGGAGGGGAGGGAGGGGGCTAAGCTTACCTGGTTCTGAATATAATGAAAGGTAACAATAATCTCGAGGACACCTGTCTGACCGCCGGGTGATCCAGACCTTTGAGAGAAAACACATTTCACTTGGGTCTCACTCTGCTCCAAGCCACTGAGTCCACACTTTCAAGACACAGGCCTCTCAGACTTGGGGTTAGTCACCCCAACTTTATTAGCAAAGCCACCAGTCCTCGAGCATTTGTATCTGGAGTCAGAAACGGTCAGAGTTTGTAACTACCACTAAATAATTATCTTGTTTTTGTTATACAACAAGCCGAGTTTTTGAGTTATCTTTCTTCTCTTCGTTTTGAAATGACCTCTACTTTCCAGTGACGCTGACTTTGGAGACCAGAAGGGATTGCACGCTCTATCAAAAGCAACGTGAGGAGAGTGGTAACCGGATCCTTTTATCAACCAGAATCCTCAGCAAAGTTCCAGCAGTCACCCGAGATTAGAGCAGACAAGCCAGGTAGCATCACTCACTAGACCTCGTTGGGAAGAGGGCATACATCTATCTACCGATATATAAAAAGCACTTTGTGAGTTCGTTTCCTATAGACTCCAAAACGGTTGAACCGACATTTCTTTTTTAATTTCATGTGGATGTTCTTTGTGTCTGGGAATATTCTTCAAGTTTTGTATTTGATAAATATTGAAAATTAAAAAAAAGAAACCATTAAAAAGAAACAGTCCAATTTTGACTAAAGTTAACACCCTCATACAGCCTTAATTCACAAGTGCATTTGAGAAGTTTTATCACCACTCAAGCAGAAAGGCCCCATATGTATAAATTAACAGTACGTTCTTTGATAAGACAGGTGCATTTCATAATGAATGTTTCTGTTCAGAGCACAATTGAACTATGATACTGTATATTTGTATTTTAAACTTTAATTCAAGCCATTATATAAAAATCATTTATAATATAAATCTCACCTGTCTGTTTAAATGTATACATGTATGTATGTCTGCCTAAAAATTTTGACAGATGTGACGGATTTTCACAAGATTAGTATCGTTTTAAAGCTCAACCCTTCGGAAGACAAATATCAAAAACTTGGCTAAAAAAATTAATTCCTTCACTCTCAACTGGGCACATTTCTACAAGGAGGGATCGATTTTTCGCCAATATTTTTAAAAGTCATCTCTTCTTTTTGATTGACTAACCTTAATTTAAACCTTTCCGGTTTGGCGATGGGTGCAACGGCAAAGACGTCACATTTTTTTTTTGTTTTACATGTTCTTTTCCTCCTTTGTGGTATGGGTTCGGGTCTGCCTACCTACTACCACTTTTTTTTTTTTTTTTTTGCTCAACATACACCTCCAAACACTCAGGCAACGTCGCCCTCCCCTGCTAGTCTATCATATAAATCTCACCTGTCTGTTTAAATGTATGTATGTATGTTTGTATATCTGCCTAAAACTTTTGACAGATGCGACAGATTTTCATGAGATTGGTATCATTTTGAAGCTTGACCCTTCAGATGACAAATATTGAAAAATTGGCTAAAAACATTAATTCCTTCACCCTCCTGTTCTTTTCCTCCTTTGCGGTACAGGTGGCTACTACCATTTTTAAAAATATTTTGCTCAACACACACCTCCAAACACCCGGCCAACGCCTGACACCCTGGCTAGTTTTATATATATATATATATATATATAATTATTTTTTTTTTTACTATAATAATTAAATACCTACAGACACTAGTGTTTCATCCTTTCGGGATTCTTCAGTGCAGGGTGTCACAATTACTACCAGTCGAACGATTCGAACCCCGCGACACGAGACATCTCTGTCTCGATTAGCGGAGACCGTATCCATTCGGCTACCATTAATCGTGTGAAATAGCGTTGAATTTTAAACATTTTAATTTAAATGTTCATTACGTCAGACAGACAGTGATCAAATCGTTATACGACGATCTACGCATAAGAGCTAAATTGACCGACTTTTATTCAACAGAAAGTGCTCAACGATAAGAAACGTATTTCTTAAAGGGGCTGTCATAATTATTTTTTTTTTACTATAATAATTAAATACCTACAGACACTAGTGTTTCATCCTTTCGGGATTCTTCAGTGCAGGGTGTCACAATTACTACCAGTCGAACGATTCGAACCCCGCGACACGAGACATCTCTGTCTCGATTAGCGGAGACCGTATCCATTCGGCTACCATTAATCGTGTGAAATAGCGTTGAATTTTAAACATTTTAATTTAAATGTTCATTACGTCAGACAGACAGTGATCAAATCGTTATACGACGATCTACGCATAAGAGCTAAATTGACCGACTTTTATTCAACAGAAAGTGCTCAACGATAAGAAACGTATTTCTTAAAGGGGCTGTCATAATTATTTTTTTTTACTATAATAATTAAATACCTACAGACACTAGTGTTTCATCCTTTCGGGATTCTTCAGTGCAGGGTGTCACAATTACTACCAGTCGAACGATTCGAACCCCGCGACACGAGACATCTCTGTCTCGATTAGCGGAGACCGTATCCATTCGGCTACCATTAATCGTGTGAAATAGCGTTGAATTTTAAACATTTTAATTTAAATGTTCATTACGTCAGACAGACAGTGATCAAATCGTTATACGACGATCTACGCATAAGAGCTAAATTGACCGACTTTTATTCAACAGAAAGTGCTCAACGATAAGAAACGTATTTCTTAAAGGGGCTGTCATAATTATTTTTTTTTTACTATAATAATTAAATACCTACAGACACTAGTGTTTCATCCTTTCGGGATTCTTCAGTGCAGGGTGTCACAATTACTACCAGTCGAACGATTCGAACCCCGCGACACGAGACATCTCTGTCTCGATTAGCGGAGACCGTATCCATTCGGCTACCATTAATCGTGTGAAATAGCGTTGAATTTTAAACATTTTAATTTAAATGTTCATTACGTCAGACAGACAGTGATCAAATCGTTATACGACGATCTACGCATAAGAATATATATATATATATATATATATTTTGTGTACAGAAAGTTGTTAGATGAGACAAATCATTGGTACCGTTGGTTTCAAGCCCGATAATAAGGACTGTTTAAGGTATCCTTATCAAGCTCTTTTCAGCCAATATTCGTCAAGAGAGCTTGATAAGGATACCTTAAACAATCCTTATTATCGGGCTTGAAACCGACGGTACCAATGATTTGTCTCATCTAACAACTTTCTGTACACAAAATATAAATACGCTCTTACATTTCGGATTTTCCTTTTAATTGAGCACTCTGCTGGATTTCTTTTTCCAAAAAAACTAATCATATATATATATATATATATATATATATATATATATATATATATATATATATCTCCACCCTGGGTTCCCTACAGTGCAATGTATGTTATATAGTTATACATTTCAATGTGTTCTTATTAGCAAGGATAATGTATGTTCTTTTGTTTACATGTTATAAAGGATATGAGTCTTAAGTGAGATGAGAGTCTTAGAGAGAGTAATGTTGTTGTAATGTTATATAGTTATTATTATTAGATATATATTTCTTAGTGAGAAGAGTAAGAGTCTTATTACAGTGTTTGTCGTTGAGAGAGTTTTATTACATATGATGTTGTAAGACTCAGAGAGAGATGTTGTTTTAAGAGACTTAGAGAGATTGTTCGTTTATAACAATTCCTATATATTAAATGTTCATTCCTTAGACGTGTAGAAGAAGAAAGCTCTTAGAATGATGAGATAGTGTTCACTGTTCAGACAGTGTGTAGACATGAGATGTCGAGACGTGTATGTAATGACATTTTATAACACAGATATATAATACAATTTTCACTTTACCTTTTTGTAAGATTCACAAACACAAAGATGAGCTTTATCACAAAACACATGATGAATTTATTTCTTCACAACCGGCCGTGGTTTTCTCACCAAAAATTAAAAGCTTCACATTTTAGTTTCAAAGTGATCGTCTCGCTTCCTAGACGTTCGAATTCCCAGACCCTCTCTGAGTTTCTCACTCACTGTCCAACTAACTATCACTTCCTATATTGAGAAATCCATGCATGTCCGGCCACGTGACTAAAATTCACGTGCCCTCACATGCGCGAGTCGCACGTTTCCCGAACATTATGATTTCCCAATAACCTATTTTTTCTTTGATGTTTTTACAAAGGAATTCAACCTACATATCTAATTTATTTAACCAATGTTTTATTATCCACATTTTTTTAACAATTGAATAGTTCATTATTTCATCAGAATTAACAATTTACTGGACATTCCATTTAAACCTATTGTTCTTTAAAACTTATGTCCAGGGTTCGATTTCTGCTTTCTCTCACTTTATTTTCATTTTAATTAATCTCTCTATTTTTATACTTACATGAAAAGGGGACAGCCCTTATCATGTAACATGTAGACTACAATGTATTGTGGACTAAATCACTGTGGGAAGGCATGTGAAACTTCTTCACTGTGCAATGCAGTGGATTCTTGATTAAAGCAGACAATCAATCGATTTGATTGAAAAATAGTCGAATTTACCAATTTTGATGACAATAAAAGTAGATGTGTGGAATATTTGTTAATCCTCATTTAATCTCAGACAAGGTCGGGTCTCCCTGCTAGTTATGTATAATAGGTATGAGGTAATATGATTAAAATATAAACATTTACGTAGGCTAAAAAAATTTAACATAACTAATCTGTATACAATTGTTTGTGAGATAATACAAATTTTAATTGAAATAAACTCTCTTTGTTAGTACATGGATTGGACACCAAATAAAAGATTGAAACTGAATCAAGACTAAAGTGGAGACAACCAACTAGTATACAACAAATTATGAATATATATATATATAGAGAGAGAGAGAGAGAAAGCGAGAGAGATATGTACTAGAATAATACCCATTGCAAGACAAGTAAAAGTAATTTTCATAACAAAACAGTTTTGTATCACTTTATGTCCCCTTAAATTAAAGACATAATATTAGTGTTACCAAATAAGGCTGTTTGAAGATATCAGTTTCCTGACTTAAATCGTGGCCTTCGTTATAAAGATGGCCGGCCAGCTGAAAAAATGATGTCATCGCCGAGGTCCCAACAAGCAAGATATGTGGAACTCTTAGACTGTCAATAATGAACAGTAATTTTTAGACACCGTTACAAAACTTCAAAATTGGATTGAAATAAAGAACACGATGATTTATACTGAAACTCATCTAATATTAATAATAAGAAAATAATAAAAAAATAATAAAACACAAGTTGTTTGTTTAAGTATTATAAGCAATTTAATATTTTGTTGTGTTATAGATTTTAAAGATTAGAATGCGTTCTTTAATTACTTATAAATTACATTTTAAAAAAGTGAAGGAACACGATTTGATTTGTAGTAAACTTGAAGTTTATTTAATATAATTAAATGAAAATTATGCATGTAAGATTATGAATATTTGAAGCACAACACAAGCAAAACATTTGAAATATTAAAATTAAACTATTTTTTTAATCAAATGAACAATATTTTTTAAATCAAAATGAATTTTTTTTTAATCAAAAGGAATATTTTTAATCAAAGTGAACAATATTTTTTTTTAAATCAAAAGGAATATTTTTTAATCAAAATGAACAATATTTTTTTTTAAATCAAAATGAATATTTTTTAAATGCAAATGAACCACAATATTTTTAAATGCAAATGAACCACAATATTTTTTCAAAATCAAAAACAATATTTTTAATAAATTCATGAAATATTGCACAGTAAAAAAATAATTAACCTAAAGAAAAAATCATGTTTCTTATTTAAGATTATTTCACCACATAACAAAAATAACATGCTAAATCATTTTTTTATATCCATATTTTCAGTTTGTTAAAATACGTGGGTTTGTATTACTGTAAACATAGATTCGAAAAAGTTGTCAAAAAACAAATAAATGTTATCAAAGGCAAGATAAGTTACTTTTCTACCAAACTGGATATATTTTTCGTGTTTTTATTCAATGTAACATGTTTATTCAGTTCGAAAACCATACAGTGTTTACCGATGTATTGGAAAATTGGGTTTGTATTACTGTACACATAGATTCGAAAAAGTTGTCAAAAAACAAATATATAACAAATAAATGTTATCAAAGGCAAGATAAATTACTTTTCTACCAAACTGGATATAATTTTCGTGTTTTTATTCAATTTAACATGTTTATTCAGCTCAAAAAGCATACAGTGTTTACCGATGTATTGGAAAATTTAAAATGGCGGCCGACTCTCTCTTTAACACGGTAAGTTCGGGAAAAGGTGTTATAAATAATAAACTAGACAAAATACTATTAAAAAACCACCGAATATATATCAAGTTATGTCACGGTAACATATATTGAGCAAATTTCTAACAGTATTTTCTCTAGTTTATTATTTATAACACCTTTTTCCGAACTTACCGTGTTAAAGAGAGAGTCGGCCGCCATTTTAAATTTTCCAATACATCGGTAAACACTGTATGTTTTTCGAGCTGAATAAATATGTTACATTGAATAAAAACACAAAAAATATATCCAGTTAGGTATAAAAGTAACTTATCTTACCTTTGATAACATTTATTTGTTATATATTTGTTTTTTGACAACTTTTTCGAATTTTTTTATTTGTTATATATTTGTTTTTTGACAACTTTTTCGAATTTTTTTGTACAGTAATACAAACCCGGAAAATTCAAGATGGCGTCTGACTCCCTCTTTAACACGGTAAGTTTGGGAAAAGGTGTTATAAATAAAAAACTGGTTAAAATACTGTTAAAAAGACGCTCAATATATGTTAGCTTGACATAGCTTGACATATATTTTTTCTAGTTTTTTTATTTATAACACCTTGTTTTTCGAGCTGAATAAACATGTTACATTGAATAAAAACACGAAAAATATATCTAGTTTGGTAGAAAAGTAACTTATCTTGCCTTTGGTAACATTTATTTGTCATTTATTTGTTTTTTGACAACTTTTTCGAATCTATGTTTACAGTAATACAAACCCGAAATGAATGCGCGTTTTTTTTTTTTTTTTTACTTTTAAGTTTCATATATATATATATATATATATATATATAAGTATTTTTAAATTTTATCTTTCTTGCTTTAAAAAAAAGTTTAAAAATGTTATCAGCCGGCATAATTTATTTTTAAATATTGAAAATTTCAGGAAAATTAATTTTTGCTAAATTTTTAAAACATGTGTCAACAGCTTAAAAAAATCGTCTCTTCAAAAGAGTCGATGTTGTCTCGCATTTTCATTAGTTTTGTATGCTGTAAAAAAATTTTTTTTAATATTAGCAATTTATTTGAAGCTTCTTCTTTTGAATGGTAAAAAACTTAGGATGATAATATTGAATTAAATTATAGTTACATCGTGTTAAATACAGGGGGGAGCACGTTAAAACTTACTTTGCTGAATGGAGATATCCACGAGTCACTACCGGTGTTTACCGGTGTCAAGAAGCAACTAATGGACTACCCGTGATGACGTCAGCAGATTAAATTATTTTTGCCCACCGGCCATCTTGTCTTTTAAGACGGTCTTGCTTAAATGCACATTGATATTATTGTTTTTTCTTTTGCAAAAACTCAATCATGTTCTGCAAAAAACAGTTTTCCCTCTTTCCTCTTCTTTTTGGTCCCTCGATTTATCAGAGAGGGACCTATGTCTTCAGTGGCGTCCATGCGTCTGGACGATTGTCAGATAACCGTCCATTAGTTTTTCCTGAAATTTTGCCTTAAATTGTATTTTATTAAATAGATGTGCACAGTGAAAAATTTTTTTTACAAAAATTTTCGTTGCACCCTCAGGGGCTCAAGAGGTAAAAAAATGCCCCAAAATGGCCAAAAATGACACATTTTGCCTCATAACTTTTGATCCATCCATTAGATTATTTTGAAACTTGGCCAAAATGTGGAGCCTATTGTTCTTAATATAAATCCAGTATGGGTGACCCTGGCAAAATTCTGGTTCGCCTCCCCGGGGACTTTCAGTGCTAAAAATGCCTCTTTTTGTGGCTCTTTTTTTATATTTCTCAACAAAAATATATATCTCACTATATATAGTGGTTTTTCACGGTGGTCAACTCCAATATACATATGTTAAGGCTAAAAACTGCACCATTATCCATTTACACTGGGGTTTGGCGTCCCCAGGGGCTCAAAAGAGATAAAAAAAAAAAAATGCCCCAAATGGCTAAAAATGACATTTTTGGCTCCATAGCGTTTGATTCATCCATTAGATTTTCTTGAAACTTGGCCAAAATGTGGAGGCCATTGTACTTAATATAAATTCAGTATGGGTGACCCTGACAAAATTCTGGTTCGCATCCCTCTGAGACTTTTATGGCTAAAAAAACATGCCTTTTTGGAGCTCTTTTTTCATACTAGCATGGGTGCCCGGCATTGCCCGAGTGTTTTGAGATATGTGTTGAGCAAAAAAAAAAAAAAATAAGTTGTAGTAGGAAGGCAGACTCGAACCCGTACTGTGAAGGAGGAAAAGAACAGGAAAAAAACGTGACGTCTTTGTTGTTACGACCACCACCAAACTGGAAGTGACGTAGGTTTAAATTAAGGCTAGACAATCGAAAAGAGGGGATGACTTTTGAAAATATCGGTGAATAAAGCGACCTCTCTCTGTAGAAAAGTGCCCAGTTGTGGGTGAAGAAATTAATGTTTTTAGCCAATTCTTCAATATATGTTGTCTGAAGAGTCAAGCTTCAAAACGATACTGATCTTGTGAAAATCTGTCGCCTCTGTCAAAAGTTTTAGGCAGACATGCAAACATACATACATAGATTTATATATTGGTAGCTCAAATTTTCGACCCAAACCGATTAAAAAGCTTGCCATATCTCTGAATACCTTTTATGTAAAATTTCAGATGTTTAGACCAGAAATTGTCTGAGTAATTTGGTAGAGACCGCAGCGGTGAAATTTTTTTTAACTTTGATCTCTATTATGACGCCTTAATATTTATTGTTTTGGGCTTAAATCAAGTTATTAAGTTAGATCCATGTCCAAGGAACCTATATCTAAAATTTAAAGTGTCTAGACCCAAAATTGGCTGAAGAGTTTGGTAGAGTTTTCAAAGGTCCAATCGTTGAACTTTGACCCCTTAACAGACAAATTTCTGGCCGAAAACGGATTACAAAGATTTTCCCAATCTCAATACCCTGTATATCAAATTTCGAGTCTGTAGACTGAAAATTGACAGTTATTGTCTAGGAAAACGTACAGACACACACACGCACACACACATACACAGACACAGACACTTTCACTTTTATAGATATATAGATTACTCAAGAACTTGATGTGTATGTCTATATAGTAGTTTTCCATAGTGCTGAATTCAAATACACATGTCTTAAGATGTAAAACTACATCATTTGCCCATTTTCATTGGGATTCTGTGTTCCAGGAGCTCAAAAATGGTCACAAATGTCCCAAAATTGCAAAAAAAAAAAAAAAAAATGACGCTTTTTACCCCATAACTTTTGCCCCATCCATTAGAGTTTTCTGAAAGTTGGCAAAAATGTGAAGGCAACATTGGCCCTTCACACTTCTCACATTCATCATTTCTTCACTATTTTTTGTGGTGTCATCTCACATGCAGCACAAGAGGGGGACCATGCATGCGTGACATGTGTTCTATTCCTTTTTCTCCTTTATAGAACGTAAAAGATCCTCTATAGGGGCCACCTATTGACTGATGATAGCCACCCATGATGTTTTGTAACAAGATCCTGGTTGTTTAGCTGATATAATCTGTGTACAAAGAGGACATGGCCCTGCGATACACCACTTTAGCCCTTATTTGGCTACACGAATGGGCAGGGAAGCCCAATTTGATTGACTAGTCATGACAATCCCTAATTCCAAAGATATATTCAACACTTTTCATAATTATACAGATACCACAACTACACAACTAATGTTCCTCAGATTTCTAAATTAGAAGATAGTGGTTGTATGCTTTGGAGAAAAAAGGACAGTAACATGGTTGTGCTTATCTGTTTTTATGTTTTCTTGGGTGGTAAAACGAGAAAGAAAGGCAAGTGCTCACAGACCCCTTCAAATGCAAGTATACTGCCCCGGTATATTTGTCCTACAAAGCCAAATAGGTTTCTGTTATGCTTTAAACAGAAACATTCATTTCGAATGCGTCTCTGTCTTATCAAAGGAAGAGAAATGGGCATCTATGAAGCTACGAAGTCTATTTTGAACTCTATCAAGGCAGAATAAGTCATTTCTAGCAGCTCCTGCCCAGATGTGGAAACAGTACTCCATCCTTGGACATACTTCACTCTTTTATAGGTAGAGAATTTCATCAGCAGTGAGATATCTACTGGATCAATAGAAGGATCCCACCATTTTTCCAGCGGCCTTGGCAACGGATTTGATGTATATGTTTCATTTTAATCAGGAGTAAAAGTCAAGCCCAGAAGCTTGTCAAAACATGAAGCCCCCTAAGATGAGGGCCATTCATTTCAATTGATGCCAAATGAGGATCAGAGCATTGATGACGTAAACATAAAAGCTTGGTTTTAGATGCATTAAAAGAAACCAGCCACCTCTTTCCCCATTGTACCACATGCCCAAGATCAAAGGAGAGAGAATCAGATAGAACTTGGTCATTTATGGTCTTTGATGTTCTACCATAGATAGTAGTGTCCTCAGCATAATGATGTAGGATGTGATTTGGAAGATCATTAATGTAGATCAAGAACAGAGTTGGGCCCAGGATGGACCCGTGAAGGACTCCAGCATTAATACTGTGAGCTTCTGATTTCTGTCCATCAACCACTGCTCTTACGAACCTATCAAAGAGAAATGATTTAATAATTGAGAAGACATTTCCAGCTATACCGTAGCTGGAGATCTTGTGAAGTAAACTTTTATGCCATACTCTATCAAAGGCCATTGATATGTCGAGCAATTGCCCTAGAAAGGAAGCCTCCTTCAAGAGATTCGCTAATCCTATGAGATATAACTATAAGCACATTTGCTGTTGATTTAGCAGAATGGAAATCATATTCCATGTCACTAAGAAAATCATTTTTGCTGATATGGTTGACTACTTCTCTATTTAACACATGATTCCAACAGCTTACTCATGATGCACAGGAGACTTATTGGCCTGTATTGAGAGAGATGACCGATCACCTGAATTCTTAAATACAGGGCAGACTGATGAGGTTTTCTAGGGTGTTGGTAAGCAATTCTCCTTAAGACAACACTTGAACATCTTTGTAATTATAGGCACTAGTTCTGGTTGAAGTTTTTTTGAGTACTATAATTGGAATGCCGTCAAGGCCAGTTGCTTTACTGACATCAAGGTTTTTAATTAGCTTGGCAACCATGTACAGATATTTGTATTTCACATAGTGTGTCTTCTGATACAGGAGGAAATATTGGGGGTTGGCGGCCTTGGTCGCAAAGGTTAGAATTAGCTGCAAGGTTCTTGGCAAGGAGTTTGGCTTTGTCTGATGCTGATAAGATTACCTCAGGTCCATTAGTGATAGTTGGGATAGAGCGCACACTTCTGTTCAGGATTCTGTTTGCTATTTGCCAAAACTAGTGGGAACCAAGCCGCTGCTCAGCTACTTTGAACTTGACGTACTGAGCATACAACTCTCTCGTGTTCTTTATTACTTTTTTACAGTGGTTGCTGGCAGTCCTGAAAGTGGCTTTAGTCTCAGTACATCTATTATGTTATGAGTAAGGGTGTACCGATTACTTGGCAGGTAATCAACCTAATCGGGCACTTTACAGATTAATCGGTAATTGGTAAATTGGCCGATTAATCAGCCGATTATTTACTTTTCTCTTTCCTATTAAATTTCCTTACTGCCAAGTGACTCATCAGATAGCTTTGACACATTAACATAGTAACTGTTAACATTAGCACAACTCTGCACTGTTCAAAGTCACTTGAAAACCAATGACCTATTAAACTCAGAAAGGGAGCATTATCTGTTGTAGCTGTTCAAATGTCTGTAGTTCATGAAATGTTGCTAATTTTAGTAAGAAACAGTGAAATTTTTGTGTAACTTTTGTAAATATGCCGAAAATTATTTTGCAGTGAAGTACTTTTTTGATGGAATGCTGTAATTTGAACAAAGTTTTGCAACAAGCCTAATAAATCGAATGTCAGATGTTACAGAATATGGTTTAATATCAACAGCAATCATTTCTTTTATCAGATAATGGATTTCTTGTGTCCTGTGATCATGAATATCCCAAATTTCTTTTTGACCAGTATTGATTTATAGTAATTTGGTGATTCGCTGGAAGCTCATAGTTGCTGCCACTTGTTTCTGAAATGTTTGTCCTGAATATTCTTTGTGCTTCCTTTTTTTATTTGCAACTTTTGCTTCTTTTGAATGCAACTTTCTAACATGGTTTTACAAATTATGCATCGTAAAAGTTTTTGTTGACTTGCCACCTTTTGATGTGATGGTTTGACATAACTTGCAAGTAGCTGTATTCTTATTCTTGCAATCGCCATCAAAATACTTCCAGCAGAAACTGGTTGCCATCATAGTTGAAGATTGTTGTTAATATTTAGTTAAGTTTTTACGTATTTAAATTACTTATGTCATATCTAATTATAATTTATCTCAATAAAATATACATTATCTAAACCAGAAAAATAAAAACATATATGTAATGGTAGTAAGAATCCAAAAATGAGGAACAAGAGTATGACTGGTGAAAAATGCTTTATTTTCAGTTTGCATATTGTCGCAATTTACTGTAAAATTCCTCAACATGAAAACTGAAAGTGAAGTAATAATTTTCTTGGACAGTGATTTAAAGTAAAAAATATTAATGTTAATTCCAAAGAGGGGAATTTTCCATATGCTTACATCTATTTGCTTCAAATTCGATGCAGTTGTAAAAGTCTACACGTTAATAGTGCATCATGCCTTTTATTTGATAATATGGTTTAGATGATGCATATCTCTTCCATAAATTTTCACTGGCAAAGAAAAGAGTGAGTTAACTTGTCTCCCTTTTCAATATAATTAATATTAGTATCATTAAGAGCAAAAAATTTGCTGGTACATCAGCATTAAAAAATCTATTAATCGGCCGATTATCAAAGGTCGAGTAATCAGTAATTGGCCAATTTGATAATCATTGGAAACAATAGAAAAAGTGATTTCTGTGCACAATGGAAGCAGCACATTCTAGAGAGAATCACAGTTGGCTGTTAGGTTTTGGCTGGAACATTCTCGAGGTTATGAAACGGTTTATACCTACAATTAACCAGTCTGATACTATAGAGGGTACATCCTTTTTAAATATGGAACGCAAAGGTAGATCTAATGTAAATGTACGGAAGCTATCCCAGTCAGTCATAGAGTATCCATATACTGTATGATAGAGAGGTATGTTTGAGGACTTATTACATTTTATTTTTATCTTAACTGATACAACAGTGATCAGAAGATCCAAGTGGAGACAGAATTGAAGCTGAACAAAGCTCAGGGCAAGTTGTGAAAAAAGGTCTATGAGACTTGCATATTGGCCATCAGTGTCTGGCACAGAGGTGGGTTCGTGAACAATCTAAGTGAGGTCATAAGCAGTAGATAAATCATGGCAGAACCTCCCCTCATCATCGCTCTTGTTTGAGTGGGTTAATCATTCCACATTGTGAACATTGAAGTCGCTACATATGTGAATGTTAGCTGAAGGATAAGCAAACAGGATGTAGTCAATTTTCTCAGATATGCTTTTAAAGATAGTAACTCCACTGTTGTGGGGGCGATAGAGAGCAAATATACATGCAGTAGTGTGAGCAAGTGCAAACCTGAAGCACATATAGGGTAAGTTAGGATCTTATCTGGAGATGTCCCTACCACATGGAAAGCCATCTTTAATGTAGGCACATATTGCATGCCTATGGCGATCTTGGGGGTCAGATTTGGAAGTTAAGTTAAATTACGAACTCATCTTGGGAAATAGTCTGTCTAATGCCAGTTTTGCTTAGGAATAATATGTCTGGTTTAATCTCCTGTAATTGGGTTTCAACCTCTAGGTTTGAACGTAGACCCCTGATGTAAAAGGAGACATGGTAGTGGGGAGTACGTTGGAAGTTGGAGATCTGGTTTAAGCTTATGGAAGTATCTATAATGGATGGAAGAAAGAAAAAAATAATAACTGTAAAACAAAATCGAAACATTTTTTCTGAAGCAAAGAGAATCATAGACACATA
Organism: Euprymna scolopes; assembly: GCF_053919585.1. Lineage (NCBI taxonomy): Eukaryota > Metazoa > Mollusca > Cephalopoda > Sepiida > Sepiolidae > Euprymna > Euprymna scolopes. Next base: position 132,061,854 of record NC_136494.1, on the reverse strand, counting down.
CTGGGAGGAAAAAGCTATTACAAAAAAAAAAAGAAACTAGGGAAAAAATAAATATAGTAAATAATCTATACTCATTAAAAAATTGCTAAAATTACCAAATGACTGACAAAAATTCTATAAGTGAAATCAAACCCACAATCATAAATACCATAAATACGAACACCTACCTTGAGATAAAGCAAAACAAAGATCACATAACTCAAAATGTAAAAAAAGTAAAAAAACAAGTGAAGCATGCATAGTGCCCCGTGAGTGCACAGTGAACGAGGCATAAAAAAATGACTAAGTTCAGTATTTACACCCCCCTCCCATTTAGCCCCCAAAGTTCCCAGAGGACGTCAAATCCTGGTGAAAATGAACAAACGATGCAGTTTTAGGCCTTAACATATGTAAATTTGAGTTCTGCACCATACACCCCCCCCTCGAAATGACTAAGTTCATTATTCCCCCTTCCATTTAGCCCCAAAAGTCCCCAAGGCTTTAACATATTTAAATTTGAGTTCAGCACCATGCAAAACGGCTAAATAGACATACACAGAAAATTTTGGACAGATATAAAATAGTCCCAAAAATGGAATGTTTTATTAGAATTATCGTGAAGTATAGACAAAGAAAATTATGTAGAAATCAGTTAGTTATAACTTTTCAGAACGTTTTATAAAAATCCAAAGCATCAATTTTTTTTAATAAGCACAAAAATGTCAATTTTAGCCATTATAACCCGAAAGGAACCCCTAGGAGGGCAACCAGAGTTTTCCCAGAAAATTCATGGTTACGTTTTTACACATATTGTGTTTAATGTTTGTGCAAAATTTCAAAAACTTCCAAGGCGTAATCATTGAGAAAAGTGCAGAAAGACGAATGGACAAGAGTGAATTTACAGGCGCATCCTCCTTTTGTCAGGGGGAACGAAAAATTAAAACATCAGACAAAACAAAAATAGAACCACCATAAATCCCTGGCATATCCGGAACTGAACAGTCACTAGCTCAAGAAAGAACAAATAAAAAAGATATTGAAACACCCCTTAGTCGCACACATCCTTCAGGATTAATTCCAACAAAATGAGCAAAAGGAAAAATAAAGAACGAAAAAGATATTTTTAGACATCGAGAGTCTCAGCTAATAAAATAATAATCAAGTACAAAATCACTAAACTCCAGAAATCGGTTCTGCCTGGCACAGCAAACATCCTACGCTAGGTGTTCTCCATCTAATTGGCCCTTTGAATATGCTCGCTAGCTTTGGTGAAAAAACCCGTTCATGAGTGAAAAATTAACTTGTGTAAAGCATCACAGCACTGAAGTTAACGAACGCAATAATGATGATGATGATGATGATAAATGATTCTATTTGCTTTAAAATTGCATCATTTTTTTGTTTAATTTTCTATTTTATATATATATATATAGAGAGAGAGAGACCCTATTTACTTGCCTTGAAGGTAAAGTTAGACACAGGGTCAGTTTTTAATGTGGAGGAAAATCTAGCACATCAAAAAAGGACACTTTGGATTGAAACAAAATAAAAATTGCCTCAGTGTAGAAGGATTTTTTTCTGACTAATCGAGAGTAGAAAGTATGAAGTGTAATATTAGATCAGATACTACACCTTTCACCAAGGATGTTGATATGTATGTAGATATTTACTTGCTGCCCACCTCAGCAAGATGTGACACAAGGTCAGAAAGTTAGGATGCCCAGTCAGCACTCCTAAAGCACTGTGCCCTAGCAAAAATTGCCTGGATATCTCCATCAGCATTTCCCTGTAGGGGCGCCCCAGGAAACAAGCAATGAATTTGCCCCACATAAAAGCCAGGTGGCAAGGTATGGGAGGATGGACTTCCTAGGTAAATACTAGGCAGCATACCTCAGTCAGACAAATACTGGGCCAGTTTTTGGCCCCGCACCTATCGGGCTGATTGTCAAGAATGAATTCTTGACTCATACTTTCTACTCCGTCTCCAAGCAGCCAAAGCAGCAAAGAAACTCATCCTCATCAATATAGATGAGGATTGATATGTGTGTATGGATGTATGTGAAATAATGAATTGTTTTTTAAGGTTTTAGTCAGTAGAAATCCAAGAACAAAAAAATTCAATGAATCCTATTCTCATGTAAACTTCATTTTCAACCTCAAACTGACTTCATAGTTTGGCAGTCAGTAAAATGCGCCATGAATTTTCTTGTTCAAATATAGCTTTCTATTTTTCTTTTTATGGAAACCACTCTGCACAAAGCATGAAACCACTTGATGTAAGGAGCTTAAAAAAATAATAATAAAATTCAAAGTTAAAAACTAGCCAACGATAAGGGTTCGACAGATAGATCCCAAACCAGAAAACATCAATTCTCCTTCCTGTCTTTGTTAGAAACCTTGCACATGAGACTAAAAAATGAAATTAGGGAAGTGAGAGTTATGATGAGGCTGCCGGAAGTAGACGCAAGGTTTGTTTTAAGTTCGCTTTTTATTGTTTACAATATATTAAAAAAATTGCTTTGAACAATTACAACAGTATATTATTCTCACTCAAATTGTAATTGTTTTTCAATCATTGCTATAAATCATGGTGGTACTTGAAAAGATCAACTGTTTTGTGTTGTCATAATTTTGCAGGTTATTCCTTATTGATTTCTTTGATACGAACCGATCAATTTTGGTCAACGAGTTTTTCTTGTCAAGTTAATCATATGGCAATTCCTTTTGAAGTATAAAAATACAGCAAAACAACCGTTAAGGTCTTTTACTTATTTGTGTGACCATAGTTTAATTTTGGTTTTCGTTTCCAATAATTCAACTCGATATTCTCATGTGAACGTTTTATCTTTTAAGATGAAAAATTACAATAAACCGGAACGCAAAACAAAACAAAAAAAAATACTTGGTTTTCTGCTTAAATATTTATTACGTGAAATTGATTCTTTGAAAGTTCACAACTGCAATAATCACAACTCATTTTCGATATTGATTTTAAATTTTCAATCAATAAGAAAAAATGTCATATGTGAAAATACAATTTAATAAATCAAACACAAAAGCTTCAGCATTTGTTTTTTCGCATCTGAAACCAAATTATATTTATCTGTGCTAATGATAGAATCCCTTGTAAAACTCGTTTGGAGGGTTTTCAAATATTTAGTATTTGCCATAAATATTTTGGAGTTTATCATTTTTCTCTACATTTTCGTATACCATTGCTGTTAATTTAGGATATAGATTAACTTCTATTTACAATTCATCAGATGTTCTTTGTGAAAGTCTATTAGTTCTATGTAAAAACGCTGTATTAGTTTTTTTTTGTTTTGTTTTTTTGTTTTGTTTTTTGTTTTGTTTTTTGTAAAGGTGCTGTCTTAGTTTTTTTGTGAAAAGGCTGTATTAGTTATTTTGTAAAGGTGCTGCAGTAATTTTTTATTTTTATTGTTGTATTTTTTAACGATGCTGTATTATTTTTTGTGAAGGTGCTGTATTAGTTTTTTGTAAAGATAGTGTATTATTTCTTTTTGCAAATGTAGTGTAGTTTTTTTTGTAAAATTAGTATATTAGTTTTTTTACAAGGCGCTGTATTAGTTGCTTTTGTAAAAGTTCTGTATTAGTTTTTTTTTTTTTTTTTTTTTTTTTTTGTAAAGGTGCTGTATTGATTCTCAAACCTAAGCAAGAATTTATAAATGATATAATCCATAGTGATGCAAAACAATTACAATTTAAACAAGTAAAATACTTTTGTAACTGTTCAAAGGTCTACTAGTATACAGTTAATGAGATTCCATTTATTTACTGAAATCACCATAATTTTTGCTGTATAATTTTTAAAGTCTTTTAACTTTATATCATTTTGGAATATGAATCATCTTTTAAAGTTTGATAATCTCACCCAAATACAAAAAAATAAATCAATAAATCATATCATTTTCGGTTTATTTCTATTGATTTTACACAAGAGAAAATCGATATCATCTTTACAGTATGCTTGTTTTTAGACTTTAAATATCTAAAATCGATTTTTAATTACGTTAGTTTATCATTATGTACACAATAAAACGGTGCTTATATCTTCAGTGAATATTTGTCTTAAAGTATTGTAACATCAGAAATGCTCGTCTTTCCAAAATATTCTGTATATATTTGTTGTTACCTTATTTGCGCTACATTCATTTAAATGGTTTCATATTCTTAAAAAAATATTGAAGAAGGAAGATATTAAACTGGTGAAGATAAGATATCTGATTGAAATAGGATTATATAGTTGGAGTATAATATTACTATTAATCTATATATATAAAAATGTAACTCTTGGTTCGTTCGTAATTAATAGTCCAAATAACCACTGGACGGATGGCTTCCACATTTTGGTATAATATGTTTACAGTACGCATGCATGTTTTTATATATCTCTTTGTAATTATAACATTATACGTAATTTTTCTATAATAAATATTTGGTTTTCTTTGTACTGATGGACCATTTTTTTTATTTGGGAACAATTATTTCACACCGCGTGTCATCACGTGACATCACTAAACGGAACTTTTATATACCAAATTGACTTTTTTCGTTTAAAAATAGAATTATTTCTCTTTCGTTAATATATATATATTTTTTAATATTTCGTGTTTTATATATATATATATATATATATATAAAGTACAATTGTTGAATGTTATTTTCTTGATTATATTTGTTTGGGAGAAGCATAATTAAAAAAAAAAGATTAAATGCTATTAAAAAAAAAGTCGATAAAAGTCGTCATTTAAAAGGAAATTTAAAAACAAATGTCTGTAAAAGGTAGGCATTATTAATAAATGTTTAGTAATTTTTCTTTCAATATTCATAAAGAGTAAAACTTTTTTTCAAAATAAATGTGAAATAAATTTTAATATTCATAAATCGTTTAGTTACTACGACAACGTCAGTAAATAAAAAAAGTGTTACATGCGCTTGCGTCAGAAAGGGAGCGATGCGTGTTTTGTTTATGCTGGTCGCCATGGAACTCAACGCCCAAGGAGTACCAAATTCTGTTTTCCAAAAGAAACGTTTACTACCAAATTTCTTTAAAAAGAAAAAGTGCAAGTGTTCCTGAAAAAAAAAAAAACCTTTCACCTAACAATTTATGGCAAAAATAGCGACCTATAAAAATCTGTGGTGCTTCTACACTTTATTGCCGAAATTGGAGACGCCATTTTTTTTTTTCACGCACTTGCTATCCAAATCTAGGGGAGACATCATTATATGGCTGAATGATTGCTTCCGGAAAGGGAAGGAATAAATTTACGAAAATTAACATTTATTACTTCTGGAAACGTTAAATTAAACTAAAATTATCATTTATTACTTCCAGAAACTTGGTGAACCGATATTACTGGAGAAATGAATCTTCACAATTCAAAAAAATGTTTAAAATTATTTATTTGTTCGAAGAAAAAACAAAAAAACTATTTTATAAAAGTCCAATGTTGCTTTAAAAGTAAATAAAGAAAGTAAAAGAGGACATATATCCGTAATTGTTTAATTGGAAATGTTTCGATTTAATTGATGAGAATGGGAAAGTTTTTCATGGAACAATTTTTTTTTTTTTTTTATTAAAAACAGAAAATTGAAATGACATATTCATAATAGTTTAACCTGGGCGAGCGCCATTTGAAAACCAAAACATTTATTAGTTTTTTTTGTTTATTTATTTTTTCGTTTGTGTGTTTTTGTTTTTTTGGGTTTTCTTTTCGAACAAATGAATAATTTTAAATATTTTTTTGAATTGTCAAGATTCATTTTCTCCAGTAATATCGGTTTACCAAGTTTCTGGAAGTCCTAAATGATAATTTTAGTTTAAGGGAGTAATAAATGTTAATTTTGGTAAATTTATTTAGTTTAATTTATCGTTTCCGGAAGTAATAAATGTAAATTTTGGTAAATTTATTCTTTCCCTTTCCAGAAACAATCGTTTGGCCTTATAATGATGTCTTCCCTAGATTTGGATAGCAAGTGCGTGAAAAAAATGGCATCTCCAATTTCGGCAATAAAGTGTACAAACACCAAATCTGCTGGCTGAGTGACAAATCTGCTTAAAATATTGAAAGAAAGAAAGAAAAAAAAAGAATAGAAACTCTAGATGTATCAGAAATTTGGAGGAATTTTTGACACCCCTAACAGAAAACTGTGAATAAAATATAAAAAACTCGTAATTTCTCATTTTAAAGTGAGTTGTTTATTTTCTATATGGAATATACTTTCAAAATAAACTATTAAAGTTGTTTAAAGAATAATAGAAATTTTATTTTTTAAAAAACAGTGTTTACAAAATGCCGGCGTGCCTTCATGCAGCCATTTTTTTACGTAATAAAATCAATAGAATTTTAGGAGTTAAATATTTTTCAATTTTTAAACTTTAAAAATCTATCAACATTTTTCTATTGATTCAAGTTTTACGATATTTTCAGGGTCAATGTGAAATTTTATGCTCTTTCCAATAAACCAAATATAATATTTTAGACAAACTTTTTTTCAAATTCACACCCCCATTAATAAACATTTAAAGTTTATTAAAATTTTAATAATTTATGTGTCAAAGTTTTATATATCACAAATTGAAGATAAATGATCAATCAAGAAAATATTCCAATTTAAAACAAAAAAAGAATATTTTTTTGGAAATTTACCTGTAAAGTCCAAAGTGTAAACCCTTTTTTTTTTTAAAAAAAAAAAAAAAACGTTGATTTTTAAATGAAAGCTCGTGTTATGCTTACATCGTCAAGTAAATACCAGACGCTGACGGCAAATTTTCTATCTCATTGACTGTTTTCTTTTTTTAGATATTAAAAAAAGTAAAATTAGTTGATGAAGAACTATTAAAATATATCAATCAAAAACTTGTGTATTTCATTAAAGAATTTTTTTAAAATCGATGAAGCGGATGTTTTTGTTCTAGGGGAAAAACTTATGAGTGAATGTGCGTTTCTTTTTTAACTACAGAAGATGAAAAATACTAATTTTGGTTAACACACGCAATAAAAAAAGGGACATTATTTATGCCCTTGGACGAAACCATACTTCATAAATTTCATTTTAGCAGCAGCAGCAGCAGCTATTTAACGCTTCGTGCAAAACATGTTACAAAAATGCGATTTTCTAGGACCCTCGCTTTAAAAAGTCCTTTTATTTAAAAAATACATGGAATTTAAAATATAAATATGGATAAATTCTTAACAATGAAGAATGGAACTACCCATTTAATAATATTTTTTTAAGGTAAATGATTTTTTTTGCATATATATACATATATTTATAAGCAAGGCAAAATATATTGAGTTTCTTTATATTTTTTTTTAAAAGAAAACCGCCTTAAAGAAACAAATATTGCATAATTTGTTATTAAACCTGTTATTTTTTTAAAATTTGGTCTTTGCTCCTTTAATTGAAAAAAAAATTAGGGTTTGAATTATATTTTCAAGTAGTTATAAGCTTAAAAAATAGTAAGTTGAATTATTAAGGTTCTGATCATCATTTTTAATGGCCACTTTCTGATACACCTATAGAACCTCTCCCAAACATACTGGCAATAATTTGGTTTCGTCCTTCCTTTCAGTGTTTCCAATAAGGGGGATTGATTTACTAGGTTTTGTATTAGGAGCTGGGCACTTATTAAAATTATTTAATTGTTGAATTTTTTGCATTTTGATTAAATTTGTTAGTTTGCTAGCACTAAAAGCCCACACAAAAAATTGAACAAAAGACAAAATTAAAAAGAATGGTACTCATGCAGAATTTAACCCCCCCCCCCTCTCCGCACCGGATTCCAATTAGTTTAGGGTTTGACCGGCAATCACCGGATTCAGCCGAGCGTTGTTCAAATGTTGAAACACTAAACCAACATTTTATTTATTTTTTTGCAGAATTAATTAATGATGGGAGTATTTTTCCGTTTATTTCCTTAACATCTATTGACAAAAAAAATTTCTGCATTCTCTTGAAAAAAAAAATCTAACTTTTCTCTACTTTCACCTAACTATTTACAGTGTTCATATAAAACATTCATCTTTTCTTTTTATAATAAAAATTCTGTTTTCAAAAAGAAATGTTTACTGCCAACTTTCTTTTAAAAACAAATTCCTGGAAAAAAAAAAACAACAAAAAAAAAAACTTTCACCTAACAATTTATGGTAAAAAATTCACCTTTTCTTGGGGGGGGGGGGAACCCCAACTTTTATTGATAAAAAAAATTGCAAATGAGGAATGTGTTCCATTTTAACAAACTGAGCCACAGCAACGGCTAGTAATGAAATAATTGTTTACGTTGCTCAAGTGTGCAGTAATTTATCAAAGTTGCATGCATGGTACATAAGACAATGTACGATTGTCGGGGAAATGAACTGTGGCCTGGTAATGATAAACATGTATGTCCAAGCAGGGAATCATCAGGTTTGGTTTTAGTGAATGGGAGTAATCACAAAGATTTTAGAGGATGCAGTATTTTGTCAGTCAACAGTTGATGCAAGCAATTTTTTCCATGCTTCAGCAATTCTAAGTGTGCAAACATATTTCTAAATGTCAATGAAGCTGTCCTGTTTCCTAGCTTTGTAGGCATGTTCATGTGTGTTAGATGTAAATCAATGATGGTGCTTCAGATTGTTGTTGACAAGACGATAAATAATTTTCTGTGTCAAGTCACTAGCTAAAAGTCGGAGCATCAATGAATCCAAACCCAGGCTAACAAGTTATTTATGGCTGGTGTCTGCTGGAGAGTATTTGCAAATATTTTATTAATCTGTTGTTAAGGAAACTGTTTTGATCAGAAAATTAAAATAAATGCTAGCTATTCACTTTAATGAATGAAATTTAATTCGCATTTTAAAATTTACTATACGAAGATATTGTTTCCCTTGAACTATTGTAGCTTGGGTTATCTTCTAGAAAAGTTTTCAATTTTTGTCTTGTAACCATCCTCTATCTTGTATTTTTCACACGTTTTGTATCTATCTTGTATTTTTCACGTATCTGTTGCCTACTAAACTTAAAATGACTAAATACATAACATGTGAAAATGTTATTCGAAATGGAGATTGATAGATTTAGATATTTATACATCTTTTGAAGGTAGCTATTTTTATGAGATTTTTGTAAACGTTTTTCTTTTTTGCAAACATGTATTTTTAAACACATCACTCGCTTTTCAGGTGAGTCCGGTTGGAAACCTTTCTTAAAATGAGTGACTAAAACATTTTCTTCAGATAAATCTGTAGCAATGCCCCAAAACGTATTAAAAAAAAAAAAAAATCAGAGAACGATTTTTCTGCTTTACCGAAAGAGGAAAATTATTGACTTCTTGATTGTTCATTTCAATACTGTTATTTTTTTCTTTGATTTTTTTTTTTTCTCATGTGTAAAATGGCTTCAGGTAATTCAAGTATTAGACGAGGTAATGGAGTTACAAACGCCTTTTTCCTCATATGCAATCTTTGGATGCAGAGGAAAAAAAAAAAAAAAAGACGTTTGCGCATCTGTGAATCGGTGTTATTGATGGAACGAGATATATCATTAAAAAAAGAATGTTACATAAAGGCTGTTTTAAACAGTTTCCAAGTGCCGAGAAAAGTTAACGGAGAAAACATTTAAGCTTTTCATTTGAAGTTTTAAAATTACGAACGGATTTTGATATTTTGGATCTGATAAACTATTTTGACATGAAAATAAATTTTATCTTTCGATTTTGATGTTATGAATTACTTCTGCATATTTTATATTGAAGTAAAATGTTGAGTGTTACAGGGTAGAACGATAAAAGTGTCGCCCTAAAGAAAACATTATAGCTTTATTTTGAAACTTTTATTGAAAAAAATGAATTCAGGAAACTTGATTATATAGTAGAGCTGACATCTATTCAATGTAGCCACCTTCAGCCTCAATCACTACTTTGATATGGGTCCAGAACTGGGAACATGCCTTTTCCACAAGCACCTGCAGGAGCTCGGCTAATAGTAGGTGGATGACGGTGGTCAGGCTGGCTTTGATGCTGTAGAAGGTCATGTTAGTGATATTCTTGATGTATGACCAAACGAATTAGTCCAGTGGGATCAGGTTGGGGGAGAAGGGGAGCAGTGAGAGAAGGGTACAAAATCACAGCACTCCTTCTGAAGCCAAGCCTGGGTCTATTTAGACTTGTGGGTTGATGTCGAGTCCTTCTGCCACATTCAGGGTCTGCCAGCGGCCACCTAGTTGCACCAGAGGATCACCATATTCTTTAGCACATCCAGGTACACTTTAGTGTTGACTTTCAAGCCAAATTCAAAGCTGTGAGGTGGCATAATGTGACTCTTACCGGAAACTTTGTTTTCATCACCCTGAGCATGTCGCTGTTATTCATGACAATCCAGCAATGCATTTTGAAGGTGCTGGCAATGGTCCTTTTGTCATAACTTGGATCGGTAGAAAGCATGAGTTGTACAGCGGCGCATCTCCGATCTCAGTCATTGAACATTGTGTCACTTTCAGACATGATAGAAGGTTCCTATCGTTCTTAGGATTTGTACACAACTGACAGTAGATGGTTTGCAACAAAAACAGAAAACCGGTTTTCATCAAATGGAAATAGAATCATGTCATCTTTTCTAGGATGACAATTTTTTTAAGGTGAATATTACATTTTATCAGACATTATATTTCGTACATATCTTTATTCTTATTTTGTAACGTTTTACAGTATATAAAAATGCATGAGAACAGAAATGAATGAAGTAACGTTAGAGTAATTAGATTTCTGAAAATTTTAAATCATTATCCATAAACAAAAAAAGAAGAAAAAACAAAATCTTTAAAAGCAAGTAAATCGATGTATTGCAAAATAAGTTAGTTGGTATTTTATCCGTAGAATGTTTGAAAGACAAGCTGAAATGAAATCTTGATTAAAAGACACAGATAAATATTATTTATGTACTAGACCTTTCTCTGTTAAAAAAGAGCAAAAGTTATATCCCATTGATGCTATATGTGAACGCTATATGTGAAATTGATGGTTAACTATGTGCTTATTTTTGCATTAAATACTAATCCCTATTATCCATAACTCTGCATTGATGGATACCATAATACTTAGTTCACTGCACCTTATCATAACAGAGATTCATACAAAATTTCACTTTTCAAAAAGTGAAACGGACACAAACAGAACGACTAAAAGGAATATATAATGCAATTATAAGTACCTTGCAAACAAAATGTGTTAGCAGAACAATTAAGACAATTTACCTGATACTGTGAAAGAAGTGTAGCAGCAACCACAAGCAACAAAAGAAGTACCAGAGACAAGTCATAATTAACGATTTTGAATCCATGCTTAATTTCTAAACTCGGAGCTGATTGGTTAAGCATTTAACTTCTTTTTTGGCTTGTCCAATCAGAGGCTATCTCTCAGGCGAGTAGAGAACCTGGCAAGAGAGTATAAAAGTGATTGTCCACTGTTTACTTTATCTTTCTTAGAAATTGTCATTAACTCTTGCATGTTGTTTGACCTTCTTCCCGAGCCTAGGAGGTTCTGGTGTCGACAATACCCAATAATTCAACATGGCTACGGTCACAAACATGTGGATATAATAATGTAAGACACGCAAATACATAGACATGACCTGAGTTCAACATATGTTTTTATGAACTTCCTCATACAAGTTCTCTCATACATGAATTATCTGTTCCTTACAAACAGGAAACCTTTTGACTTTGTTTATACATATGGACTTCTTCACGTATCAACATTATGTTCTTTCATTTACATCACAACAAAGTTGACTCAGTAAAGTTATTTTGAATATTAGAAATGGATTTTGTCTTTCTGTAGAAAAGGTTCCTTTTGGGTCAGCTCTTTAAAAGCCTGATCATACGAAAACAAATTCAAAAGAAGGAAGAGAGATGGCTACTTACCTTTATCTCATCAAACCTAAATGACTGGTGATTGGTCAAAGAGAATCGTCTTTCCCAATCAAATAGGATTATTTTGGAAGACCAGAGTTGTAATTTATTCACACAACAAACAAAGGTAGATAGTCTATCTTAACAAACAAAGGATGTAACTTATTTACATATTCCTTTTTTATATGGAAGTCTCACAAAAAACTAATTAATAATTAAAATACAAGTTTTTAAATATTTTAGCTTTTATTTCTTTATCCTTTCTGAAAATATTTGTTTCAATTTTTCTGATTTGAAAGGAAACTTATGAATAGTTTTTTTTTTTTTTTAATACTAAATATTTTTTAATACTAAATATTCCTTTTCATTTATGACTAAAATCGGGGACAGATCACTTACAACTTATGGTCAGCCAAAGTAACACACTCGCAAAACACTATAGCTTCATAATATTTAGGCATGTTCTGATATTACACAACCTCACTCTCCATTTCTCGCCATTCAGTGGGTCAAAATTTTTCAAATTTCACTCTGTGCTGTCTTGTCCAATCACTTGCCTGCTAGTTTTCCTTGACCGGCCAAGCTTTCTTTAGTTTAAGACATTCATGTTTGTGTAACAGGTTATCCAGAAGGATGAACCTTTCACAGAACCATATCAACGTAATCCATTCATCCTTAGGATAAACACTATGCTGAGCAAGTATAGTGCTTTCGGGAAATCCTGACCTGATGTTATCTACTGGAAGAAATTATTTTATCTCCTTTTTAAGATACCAAGAGAAAATGTAAGAAGATGACAATTTTTTTAATCTGTGGTTTTGGTGTCTATTCATAAGTGACGAATATGAAAGGATTGTGAATAGAATTATTATAAACTAGTATATCTACTCGGCATTGCCTGGGAGTTTTTTTTTATTAAATTTTTTTTTCTTTTTTTTTTTGCATAAATACTTTAAAGTTATAACTCTTAAATCTGTGCATAGGTACTTAGCTGGTGTTGTTGTCATCAAGGTGAAAATATATCATTGAATTAGGTATTGATTCTGAGGAGGTCGCATAGACTTAAACTGGCCAATATAACCTCCCACTCTGATAAAATAACGATATCTACTTAAAACTACTTAAGTATCTTATCAGTATTGGAATGGATATATAGTGACTTATCTATATCTAAAATCTCTCTCTCTCTCTCTCTCTCTCATATATATATGAGAGAGAGCAAGCGCTTAAAGAAGCTTTTATAATAGATTTAAAAAAGAAGAAAATCTCGCTGTACAAATTTAAAATGTTTAAATTTCTAAGAATACTTACTTCATTATATTGCAGATATAGCTCTTGCATAAGACGATTACCACTGGAAAGTTAACAAGTACAAAAGGGGATTCAACTATATAAGAGTCAAGAATAAACAAGTAACCTTAACTTAAATTGTGAAATAGAAAACGGTGATCATCAGCTGTTTACCATGTATCTGTTTCAGAGATTCAAAAGCATATATATATATATATGTGTGTGTGTGTGTGTGCATGTATGTTTTGTATATATATGTGCACACAATAGCAGAGTGAAGATAAGAGAACATTTATGACTTGAAATTGACAGTTTTAAAATAAAAAAATAAAGTTGAATATTTAAAAATAACAATGAGGTCTTTGTTCTTGCATGTTATCAATATTAGAAAACTGGAAAGTGCTCACACTTTTCACTACTTGATAGGCCTGAGCTTTTGAAATTAATCTGAAAAATAAACTGCATTACAAAATTGTCCTGAATAAGAATAATAATTAACAAGGTTGCGGAAGTATCGAAAACAGCAGAAAGTTTCAAGACCTCATAAGGTTAATCATATTTTCTGGGTGTCAGTATTTTGGAACTTTGTCTTGCAATTAAATGCTGAAATTATTTGAATCCTTCTCTTCATCTTTTAAGAAATGTTGGACACGACGTAATCTAGCCACGTTAGCATTATCTAAAGTCTTAGCCTGATTTATTTTGATTATTCAAAAAAATTATTTTTATTGTATTTTCATATCGTTTTTCTCAAGACAAATTGGTCAGCGAAAATCTGATTCTGAATAATTTATGAGATCAGAGATGCAAAAGCTGCAATAATTTTGATGATATGCAGATGAGACTTCATAAAAAAATTCCTGTTAAATCATCTTAACAAGTGAAATTCTCCAAAAAGTTTATAGTAAAATGTTTTTATGACAGAAAATTATAGAATAATTTATGGACGTTTATTCATTAAAATCATTTATAGTTGTGGGTGGCAAAGAATTATTGCTTGATTAAATTTGATCTTCATTCGGTTCACTGTTGTTTCATTTTCTTTCAGTCAAAATTCTCAGAAATCAAAGAACCCCATACCTGGGGCTAACATTTGAACTCTATATGAGATACATAGATATCTGAATGTTATATTAAAGTTCTTTGTCTCAAACACTGAGTTAGTAAAGAAATTGAGAACATAATTTTCCTCTCCTCAGTGGATCATTTTAATGTTATAGTATGTTTCTTTTGTGGTCTCTTAGTTTACTGGATTTCAGAACAAGAATTTGTCTAATTTGGTGAAGTATTCAGCTTTGTATTGCTACTTGAGGTAACATGACTTAGAGAAGGTGCATCATTCCTCATAAAACTATTGTGGGTAAGCTATAACAAAGAGCTATTATTTGGACTGTGAATATGATGTAATTTTCAATACTTAGGGTTTACTTCTATGGAAAAGTATCCTCATATTAGTATGTCCTGACAAACTCATGTACAGAAGGTGGAAGGCATTTAGTCTGTGCTCTTGACACGTGTAAAGGGTCCATGTCTCACTGCAGTAGAGTAAATGCTGAGGACGCAGACTTGATACATCCTCATCTTGGTGTTCATGGTCAGCATGTTGTTATTTCACACTTTCTTGCTCAGGTGGACCATAGCTGTTGTTGCTTTCCCGATGCAGGTGTTTAGCGCAGCATCCAGTGATAGGTTGTTGGAAATGGTTGAACCAAGATAAGTGAAGTTGTTCACCACCTCCAATGTGTGATTGCCACTAGATATGTAGCGGATGTTTATGACATTGGTTTTCTTGAGCCTTATTGTCAGACTAAACTCGTTGCAAGCATGGGCTAGGTAGTCAATAAGTCGTTGGAAGGCTTTCTTCAGAATGGGCAGCTAATGCTGCATGATCCGCAAACAGCATTTC
The DNA here is from genome assembly GCF_053919585.1 of Euprymna scolopes. Classification (NCBI taxonomy): domain Eukaryota; kingdom Metazoa; phylum Mollusca; class Cephalopoda; order Sepiida; family Sepiolidae; genus Euprymna; species Euprymna scolopes. The sequence goes on along the minus strand of NC_136494.1, from coordinate 132,046,769 downwards.
CCTGATGAGGCCATGTGGACTTTAATTTTGGCACATCGACAAGCTAGGTTGAAAAGGCTTCCATCTCCTCTTGCGAATATAGATGCCAACTTCAGTTTTATTAAAAGCATGTAATAACAGAAGTGAGAGTTGAGGCAAGAACACAGCCCTGTTTCACACCACTGAGGATGGGGAAAGATTCTGAAAGTGATCAATTGAACTTAACGGAGCCCTTCATGTTTTCATGGAAGGAGGTTATCATCCTCAGGAGCTTGAGATGGACATCCTATTTTTGTAGTAGCGCGGAGGCTCCTCCTGCTAACTAGGTCAAATTGTTTTTTTTTTTTTACATGGGGGTCACCACTTATCAAGGCCCGAAGGCCACTCAGGGATAAGGGTTATTGTGGTACAGTAATCAATGAGATAGTATTGTAGTAATCATTAGTAATGGGGGGTTTGATAGTGTCTTACTTAAGGGGGCGGTTTGTCAGGAGTTTGTTTATGTTGGACTTGAAGACGTCCAAGTTGTAGTCAGGTGGGAAACAGGCAAGCGGCAGAGAGTTCCACTGGCGTGCAGTTCTAAGAAAGAAGATTTGCTCATGGAATCTATGTTTGGATTTAGGCACAGATAAAAAGTGGGGAAAATTATTGACAGTAGTTTCAGCCAGACGGGTGTTTCTCGTGAAAGATTGGTGAGAGGGGATGAGGGATTGGAGCGCATACGAGCACCTGCCATGGAAATAATGATAAAACAAAGACAGGCTCACAACGTCTCTTCTGTGGGAGAGAGATTGCAGGGAAGAGAAAAGGACATCCCCACTAAACCACAAAGTCTATTTTGTACTCTGTCAAGGCAGGATAGGCTGTTTTTAGCAGCTCCTGTCCAGATGTGGCAGCAGTACTCCATCCTTGGACGTACTTGGCTTTTATAAAGATAGAGAATTGCATCAGTAGTGAGATATCTTCTGGAGCGGTAGAAGGATCCTACCATTTTCCCAGCGTCTCTGGCAACAGATTTGATGTACGTGTTCCATTTTAGATCAGGAGTAAAGGTCAACCCCAGAAGCTTGTCAAAACATAGAGCCTCTCCAAGACGAGAGCCATCCATTTCAATTGATGCCAGATGGGGATCAGAGCGTTGATGATGTAAAGATAGAAGCTTGGTTTTGGATGCATTAAAAGTGACCAGCCACCTCTTCCCCCATTGCACCATGCGCTCAAGATCAGAGGAGAGAGAATTAGAGAGAACTTTGTCATTTACGGCCTTTGATGTGTTGCCATAGATGGTTGTGACATCAGCATAGATGTCAACGAATGATTTAAGTATGTGTTTTGGGAGATCATTGATGTAGATCAGGAATAGAGTTGGACCCCTGAGGGACTCCAGCATTAATACTGAGGGCCTCTGATTTCTGCCCATCAACCACTACTCTTATGAGCCTATTGGAGAGAAATGATTTAATGATTGAGAAAACATTTCCAGTAATACCGTAGCTGGAAATCTTGTGAAGTAGGCCCTTATGTGACGGGACACCGGACGATGCTGGGTGTCCCGTTCAGCTAGGTGAAGATAAGAATGCTTATGGCGGGGGGGGGCGTGCTGATACTGTGTCAAAGATTAAGACAGGCGTTTATGAGATCTTTGGGAGACAGGATATCTGTTTTTATGGCGAAAAAAAAAGATTATTTTTCTAGTTGGATCTGGTGAGAATGAGTTTTAACTAACGTAATTGATTCGGACAGTCTCGAGAATTGGGTTCCAAAATGTCTGCTCGGAGTCGGGGACCTGTGGTGCTTTAACTCAGAGACCACCAAGCTAGTTTGACAGATATGTTCACAAAACAATAGAGAAAGGGAAAAGTATAAGAAAATAGAGGGATAGAAAAAGAAATTCACAAGAGAAGAAAGAGGGGGGAATAGAAGATAATGGAGAAAAGGAAGGAAGATGCTTTTGATATAAACAACGATCGACTACTCGAAAAAGAGTTAGAAGGGTTTTGGCAGTCTTTGGTCAGCGAGCGAAGCGTACAGATCGGCTCTCGCCCCGCCTGGGGTGAGAGGCAGGGGCAGAAATCTCAGTAAGGACTAACTTAAAAAGTTCTTGTTCTTAGCTAGAGAATTAACCTGAAATCTCACGTATACAACCTGCATCACGAAGCGCGGATAACGAAAACATGACTTTAAACAAATGTAGAATGATTGCAAATAATTATTTTGTTTGGTTTAAACGAAAATGACTTCAGAGTTTTTTCTTTGTTTTTCGATTGCCGGCATAAGTGAAGATGCAGTTTATTTCAGGTATGCCCTGACGCCAGACGACGAAGACACAAACACAAAACCAGAGTGACGGCCGAAGAGGACAATGTTGCCACACGGACTTGGGGTCATGCACGTTTAACGTGCCTGGAGCAGCGGAGGTATGTTTTCCAGGGACCAGTACGAATCTGGTCACGCTGGAGGGGTCCACCACTAGACGACGCAGGCCTGGGACATCGTTCCCGTTACAACGTGGTGCCGATGACTTAGGACGATCACATCTGGGATGTGCACGGACGAGTTACCACGAAAACAGTTTGAAGCGTTTGGAAATCAGTTCTCTTGAAAAAAAATATATAAAGGAAATTGAAAATAGCACAGAAAAATGTTTAGAAAAAAAAAAAGGAAAAAAATAGGAGAAAAAGAACGATTGAAAAGAAAACTTATCGAAGAGAAAAGAAAGACTGACATTGAACGTACCGGAGGGAAAAGAAAGAGTGAAATTGAACTTTGAGGGCATAAATAGCCGTCAGAATGCAGAAAAAAATGTGCAGCGAGACAGGGAAGTGGAGATATGGAAAGAAAGGAAGCAGACGAGAAAGGTAGGGGCAGATTTTTATTGGTTCCTATTGGCTTCGCTCAGATTTTTTTTTAACGCGCTGTTGTCAGGGTGCTTTTCGTTGGTTACGTACGTATTCTGTAAAGATTTTTTTTTCTTAATATTGCAAAGAATTGTTGATTTTTTTTTTGTCACCCCCAAAGAAAAAGTGAAAATGAAATATGTATTTGTTTAAACGGGTTGATACGTTGTTGCATTGGGGCATTAAGAACAGTCACGCATATGTTGTCACTGATATAAGAGAGAGAGAGAGAGAGGGGGGGAGAGAGAGAGAGGGAGGGAGAGAGAGAAAGAAACCGGCAGTACACCGATGCCATTCTAATTTTGTAACGAATAGTAGCTATCGTAAGAAATTTAAAGAAAAATAATGATTTACCGATTAGTTGTGAGACATTTACACCGTTAAATAGACGGTGGGTGGGAGAATTTTATTAAAACTAAAGAAAAGAAAGAGAAAGAAAAAAAAATTATAAAAAAAAAACAAAAAAAAACGAAACTTGTCTTTCTTGACAATTAATTCCATTATTGAAATTTAGTTTTAAGTGTTTAAACTGCCGAATAGGAGTAGATTTGATCCAAGTATGTAGGTATGTGCAGGCGTGTGCGTATGTATACGCGTGTACGGGTGTATATGTGTGGTTACCTAGATAGATAAATAAATAAAGAAATAAAAGGGAGGAAGAAAGAAAATAATAATAATAATAATAATTATTGTAGTTAAGAAGAAAAAAAAACAACTTAATGATTGAGGGATGTCCTGTGTTTAAGGGTCTCTATTGGTCGCTCGGCGGCGAACTCCATTGCTCCTACGAAATAAAAAATGGGCTTTAAGACATCTTAGTACCGAAGGGAACGGGTGGTTGGAAGACGTAAACCCAGTGCACGCACGGCTGCACGGTTTGCAAAATTATCAAAGGATGTGGCACGAGAAAACATTGTGAGGTTGTTGGAAAGTGTGCTGGTCGCGTGGGACGGCGTAAGTCCAGTGATGAAAAAAAAAGGGGACCTGTGATTGTCAGGTATGGTAACACGAGAAAACATATTGTGAGATTATTGGAAAATATACTGGTCGCATAAGACGGCGTAAGTCCAGTGATGGGACACGAAAAAGGACCTGTCTGTGATTGTCAGGTGTGCTATACTAGGAGAAGGTAATTACTCCGTCAATTTTATTTTTTTTTTCTGCCTCGTTGGAGGGCGAGGCTGAGTACCCTCCCTGGTATTTGAAGCAGTATACCAGGCGACCAGGAGCCTGGCGGAAAAGAAAATGCTTCACAAAGGGGCATGGCATGGAGTTATTGTTCGCTGACGGCTGGGTGAGCACAGGATGCCTAGAAACGTTTGTTGTTACCAGTGAGAGTGAGAGAAGTAATAATCTAATTGATGGTAGTGTTAAATCATTTAAACTGTCGAGTAGAATATCTTAAAGAAACTAACGGGGCTGATATTGTTCTGTTTTGGAAAAGAGAAATTTAGAAATGCTCAGTCGAGAAGGATTTCTCCTTCACGGGACGGGGATTGAATATTGTTAGTGTAGCGTTGAAACAGTTGTTGCACTTGGTCTCTGACCAAAATGGCGCTGCTGAGACAAATTATGGGACTGAAGGGCATGATTGCCTCGGTCGGGGAGGATCTCTCCTTCACTGGATGAGAATAGTGCATGTTGGGTGTGGCGTTAGGGCAGATGCTGTACCTTGTTCCGAGTGAGAGAATGCCTATGGGACAAGTGAAGGTAATAAAAAAAAAAGTTTGGGTATCGTAGAGCTTAATGAAAGCTGTACAGGAAAGTGCAACGTTGTGTAAGTATGGTTTGGAAAACGTATTAGCTGTGGAGGAAACTTAGTCTCCTTGCACCGGGGTACTTAGGAGAAACGATATGCACCCTCCCCAGCTGGCACGCCTATGTTGTTTTATATTTGGGACCATGGGGAAGAAATTGAGATGAAAGATTTTGTTGCCGTCGGTTGGATCGATGCACTAGAAATGTACGTGTGTGTGTGTATCTGGTTGGTGTGCCTGGAAACTTTTGATCTCGTAGGAGAAAGAATTAATTGTATTGGGAATTCTGTATTGTATTGTATTTGGGAAATTCTGGAAAAAAAGAAAAAAAAGAAACAGTTTAGTTGAGGACGGACTAGATTGGGAAAGGGAGGGGGGTGTCAGAAAAAAAGAAAAAATGGATATGTGGATAGGATTTGTTCAATGAGGTGTGAGAAAAAAAAATCTGGAGAGTGCTTTTTAATTTGCAGATAGCTGGATAAGGATGTGAGTGGGGGTCAATGATGAAGAGACCTCCCCAATGTTAAGTGTAGGGAGAAATCAGGTGACCGTAAACCACTGACGGCAGCGCGCCTGGGCGGGGCAGGGATACCAATGAGTGCCCTCCACCAAAACCTGGATAGGGTGCATGGGCTGCAACTATCGACAAAACCCAAGGTTGCAGCACAGTCAATCCCTAAGCCATTATTAACAAAAAAAAGAAAAAAAAAGAATGGAAAAAAAAAACAAATATAAAAAGTGCAAATATTTTTCTGATTGTTTTATGAATTATGAGAAAGAGAAAATGAACAAGTAGTTAAAGGGTGTATGAGCCCTCCTTTGATAGTGAACTGAGCATGGTTATCTTTCCTCAGTTGCATGCACATAGATTAAGGCATAGAGAAGGACCGAATATTGAAAAAAAATGAAAAGAAAAGAGAAACTGTTTTGCGTGTACATGGGTTAGTCACCTTAAAAGGACTAGTAGAGAAAAAAAAATGAGAGTTTAACAATCGAAAAAAAAAATATATGCATGTATACAATCTCATACACCGGGATAAGCAGAACCATTAGAGCGGAACATTTTTGCATACCAACCGGACCATTGATACAGGAACATTTTTGCATGCCGAATGGACAATTTTTGTTAGTTGCTGTTAATTGACCTAGACTGTAGAATTACTAGTTTCGGATCAGGCTTCTGATGCAGGTCGCGTATATGCCAATTATGGCTAATTGACAGGTGTAAGGGGAGGGCGGATGTGACGGGACACCGGACGATGCCGGGTGTCCCGTTCAGCTAGGTGAAGATAAGAATGCTTATGGCCGGGGGGGGGGGGCGTGCTGATACTGTGTCAAAGATTAAGACAGGCGTTTATGAGATCTTTGGGAGACAGGATATCTGTTTTAATGGCGAAAAAAAAAAAGAGATTATTTTTCTAGTTGGATCTGGTGAGAATGAGTTTTAACTAACGTAATTGATTCGGACAGTCTCGAGAATTGGGTTCCAAAATGTCTGCTCGGAGTCGGGGACCCGTGGTGCTTTAACTCAGAGACCACCAAGCTAGTTTGACAGATATGTTCACAAAACAATAGAGAAAGGGAAAAGAATAAGAAAATAGAGGGATAGAAAAAGAAATTCACAAGAGAAGAAAGAGGGGGGAATAGAAGATAATGGAGAAAAGGAAGGAAGATGCTTTTGATATAAACAACGATCGATTACTCGAAAAAGAGTTAGAAGGGTTTTGGCAGTCTTTGGTCAGCGAGCGAAGCGTACAGATCGGCTCTCGCCCCGCCTGGGGTGAGAGGCAGGGGCAGAAATCTCAGTAAGGACTAACTTAAAAAGTTCTTGTTCTTAGCTAGAGAATTAACCTGAAATCTCACGTATACAACCTGCATCACGAAGCGCAGATAACGAAAACATGACTTTAAACAAATGTAGAATGATTGCAAATAATTATTTTGTTTGGTTTAAACGAAAATGACTTCAGAGTTTTTTCTTTGTTTTTCGATTGCCGGCATAAGTGAAGATGCAGTTTATTTCAGGTATGCCCTGACGCCAGACGATGAAGACACAAACACAAAACCAGAGTGACGGCCGAAGAGGACAATGTCGCCACACGGACTTGGGGTCATGCACGTTTAACGTACCTGGAGCAGCGGAGGTATGTTTTCCAGGGACCAGTACGAATCTGGTCACGCTGGAGGGGTCCACCACTAGACGACGCTGGCCCGGGACATCGTTCCCGTTACACTTATGCCATACCTTATCGAAGGCCTTTGATATGTCGAGCAATTGCCCTGGAAAGGAAACCTTTGTCAAGAGATTCACTAATCCTGTGTGATATAACCGTTAGCACATCTGCTGTAGATCTTGCAGAGCGGAAACCATGTTGCGTGTCACTAAAAAGGTTGTTTCTGTTGAGGTGGTTGACTACTTCTTTATTTAATATGGATTCCAACAACTTACTCATGACACACAAGAGACTTATTGGTCTGTACTGAGAGGGAGATGACTTTTCGCCTGAATTCTTAAATACAGGGCATACTGATGAGGTTTTCCAGGGTGTTGGAAAGCACTTCTCCTTAAGGCAACGCTTAAACAGTTTTGCAAATATGGGGGCAAGTTCTGGTTGGAGCTGTTTCAGCACTATAACTGGAATGCCGTCAGGGCTAGTTGCTTTACTGGAATCAAGGTTCTTGATTAGCTTGGCGACATCACGCACAGATATTTGTATGTTGCATAGCGTGTTGTCTGTTATAGGAGGAAATACAGGAAGTTGATGGTCATTATCGCATAAGGTAGAATTAGCTGCAAAGTTCTTTGCAAATAGTCTGGCCTTGTCTGATGCTGACGAGATGACATCAGGTCCATTGATGATAGTTGGGATAGAACGCACACTTCTGTTCAGGATCCTGTTTGCTATTTGCCAGAACTGGTGGGAACCAAGCCGCTGCTCAGCTACTTTGGATTTAACAGACTAAGCATATAGCTCTCTTGCATGTTTTATTACTCTTTTACAGTGGTTTCTGGCAGTCCTGAAAGCAGCTTTAATCTCAGTACATCTATTACATTGGTAGCTATGGAAAAAAGTGATTTCTGTGCGCGATGGCAGCAGCACATTCAGGGGAGAACCATGGCTGGCTGTTAGGTTTTTGTTGGAATTTTTTGGATAGTATGAATCGGTCTATGCCTATAATTAACCATTCGGTCAGGTCTGGTAATATAGAGGACACATCCTTTTTAAACATGGAATGCAGAGGTAGGTCAGATATTAATGTACGGAAGCTATCCCAGTCAACCATAGAGTATCGATATACAGTATGGTGGAGAGGTACGTCTGAAGACTTATTACATTTCATTTTTAGCTTAACTGCTACAACAGAGTGGTCAGAGGATCCCAGAGGAGATAGAACGGAACATGAACACAGCTCAGGGGAAATTGTGAGGAAAAGGTCTAGAAGGCTTGCATATTGACCGAGTATATCCGGCATACGAGTGGGTTCGTGAACAATCTGAGTGAAGTCATAGGCAATGGCAAAATCGTGACAAAACCTCCCCTCGTCATCGGTTTTATTTGAGTGGACAGCCATTCCACATTATGGACATTGAAGTCATCGCAAATGTAATTCTTAGCCGAAGGATGAGCAGACAGGATGTGGTCAATTTTCTCAGATATGCTTTTAAAGATAGTAACTCCACTGTTGTGGGGGCAATAAAGGGCAAATATAAATGCAGTGGTGTAAGCTAGTGCAACCCGAAAGCACATATAAGGTAAATTAGGGTCTTCTCTGGAGATATCCCTACCACATGGTAAGCCATCTTTGATGTAGGCACATATTCCATGCCCATGGCGATCTTGGGAGTCAGATTTAGATGTTAAGTTGGAGTAACCTTTAATTATGAATTCGTCTAGAGAAGTGGTTGGCTCTATGCCAGTTTCACTTAGAAAGAATATGTCCGGTTTCGTCTCCTGTAATTGTGTTTCAACCTCTAGAAGGTTGGAACGTAGACGCCTGATGTTGGAGAAGGACACCTGGTAGTAGAGGTCTACGTTGATGGATGGGTTTCTAGGTTTATTCGTGTTTCTTTTTTGGAGATTTGTCATGATTGAGGTTTTGGGGTTTGTGGAGCAGATCGGTAGACTTGGTTGGAGCAGGACAGAGAGGGAAAATAAGAGAGAAAAAAGCAAGAATTTTTTTTTTTTTTTTTTTTGTGGCACATGATAAGGTAAAGCCGTAACAATTACCCACTAGTATGGCCTCGAGAGGCCCTACCAGAAACTACTGTATGGTCCAGAATCCATTCACCAAATGGCAATACAGCAGCCCCGGTACTTTGCACCTGCTGATAGGACAGCCTCCTTAGTGGTTAATCCAAGGTTCGGGTCCCTGATTATCAGGTGGGTAACATCAACCCAGATGAAACGTTTACCTCCTGCACCCTTACTAGTGACATGACCACAAGGATAGACATAGAAATAGAAATTTTCCGACATCTCAGGCTACTCTTTACGAAGTACTACCGACCTGGAGAACAGCTTTTTCTTCACCCTTTGTCAGAAAAGTCACTCATTGTAAATGGGGACTGAAGGGCAAAAAAGAAGAAGCGAAAGTTACTGGAGATTCGATAACACGTCCACATGCATTATCTACTCTCCATTGAAAAATAAATAAATAAATAAATAAACTAAAATAAAAAATAAAATAATGAAAAAAAAAAGGTGAGAATGACTTATTAATATCTACTTAGTATAAGTACTTTACCCATTCCCGGCTTAGGATAGTATTTAAAGATAGTCTCCCCTCCCATGTTAATACATGGATACTTTGTCTTTATCTAGGTCGAGCTGGGATGTTAAACCATTCCAGTTCCACCCCGTAATAATTATGCTATAAAGGAACTTTTATCAAATTGAAAAAGTCTGGTTATTTTTACTCGTTTAAAACGCTGGTTAGAAAGTAATACCTTTAGGGTTTTGTATTAACTTTAGCTAGAAGTAATGCATACTTCAGAAAAAAAAAAAAATAAATAAAAATACAAGAATTGAGTGTAGATAATATGCAAATATAATTTGGGAAATGTTCAGTTCCATGGGAGACTTTTTTTTTTTTCGTTTTAAATATAAGAAAAAATATTCGTTAATAATGGTATTTTTGACAAAAACATTTGTAAGATCAATGAAAGCGAAGTACAGTGGTTTCCTCTGCTCTCAGCACTTCTCCTGTAGTTGTCATAAGGAAAATACCATGTCGACAGTTGACCTTTCTGCTCTAAAGCCATATTGCCCTTCTGGATAAACTCTTTCTGTAAGTGGCTGGAGTCTGTTCAATACTACACAAGCAAAGACTTTACCAACCACACTGAGCAGGAAGATGTCACGGTAATTATTACAGTCACCACAATCACCTTTGTTTTTGTAGAGTGTTGTAATGTTGATGTCGCGCATGTCTTGCAAAGCCGAACCCTCCTCCCAGCACTGGAGCAGAAGTTGATAGAGATGATCAAGGAAAACTGTATTTTTGCCGGCCTTGATGATTTGAGAGTGATTTCAGGTGGAATGCCATCATCACTGGAGCTTTACCAATAGCTTCAGTGAGTTCGTCAGGGGAGGGTGAGTTATCCAATCTATCCATGGCTGGTTGAGATTCCTTCAATTGTTGTGTTAGTGACGATATTTTCACGTGAGTATAGCTGCTGATAGTGCTCAGCCCATCTCTCCATTTGCTTTTTGCAGTTTGTGATGATGTTGTCTGATTCTGTCTTCAGTGGTGCAGTCTTAACTACACTTGGGCAGAAGGCTACCTTCAGTCCTGCATACATCCCACGAACGTTTCCACAGTCAGCAGAAAGTTGGATAGTGTCTTCTTGGAAAGGTTTCTCTTGTAATCAAGCAGTGCAATGCGTTTAGCTGAGATAACTGGCTCTAGTTCAGTGATCCCTGCATGAAACCAGTCTGGATTCTTTTCCTGCTTGCCAAAAGTGTTCATAAGATTTGTAGATGGCCTCACGAATGTGTGCCCATCTCTCTTCTGCCGTATTAGTTGAACAGTCTTCTAAGGCTTCCTGGAGTGAGTCTGCAATGTGTGCACATGCATTGGAAAAAGAGGTGAAGGCTGTATTTATGCAGGGTTGTCCTTTTTGCTTGGCGTTGTGGATTCTCTTAGGTTTGAGACAGACTTTAGCTGCAACTAGCATGTGGTCAGTATCGCAGTCTGCACTTTGGTAGCTGCAAGTATTCTGAACACAATTCAGTAAGTCTCTTCTGGTAATGACAAGATCCAGTTGCTGCCGAGGGTGTTGCCAGGACACATTGTGCTATGGCTTTGTTTGAAAGAATGTGTTTGTGATGCATAAATCATTGAATGTACACAGCTCGAGGAGTCTCTGTCTATTTTTGTTCATCTTGCTGATGCCAAAATGACCGATGCAATGAGGCCAGGAGTCATGGTCAGCTCTGATACAGGCACTGAAATCACAGAGGAGGTATAGTTTATCTGAAGTAGGAATTGCCTTTATGGTGCCCTCTTGCTCCTCATAGAACTCGTCGTTTACCTCATCACTAGAGTTGAGAGTGGGAGCATAGATACTCAAGATATTAACTGAGTCTGATTTGCTGGAGAGATGCATGGGGAGGATTCTTGGTATGCCTTTAGATGGAATCTCAATTGTAGACAGCAGGCTGTTCTTCACTGCCAGTTCAACACTGTGTAAGCATGGCTCCTTTGGTTCCTTGCCTTGCCAGAAAAACGTTTAATCTTGTTTTCTGATACTGCCACTGTCTGCGAGTTTTGCCTCCTGCAGGGCTGCAATGTCAATGTTAAGCCTCTTTAGCTTGCAGTTGATAATAGTTGTCTCTTTCTTGCATCATCAATTTGCTGTAGATCATTTGAGAGTCTAGAACACATGATCCTAATATTCCAAGTTCCCAGTCTCAGCGCTGGTATCTTTGAAAGTTTTGAAGGTTTGATTTTGGTAGGTGCACAGTTTCTAATCTGCTTATCGGATTTTGTCTCAGCTCCAGTCACCCAATGGGGCAAATAGACCATGGCAGGTCAGCATCGAATTGGCCGGGGGTTGCCTGGTTTAAGGTGAGTGATGGCTTACTTGTGGGATTTTGATGATCCTCCCACCATCGGAGACAACCTGTAGCATCTAAGCTTATGCCAGTATGCTCAAGATTTATAACTTGTGACTGCTGTCTCCCATGTTGTTTCTGTTGCTTGAGCAGTAACAATGATGTGACCTCTCCAGGGCGTGACCCTGGGCAAAGTGTATAAATTTCGTAATCTGCCCAGTACTTAAGACCCCCTGCTCGACCTCGCTAGTTTGTTCCAAATAAAAGCAGAGCAGTACGTTTGGCACCAATTTGGTTGCAGGAATTGCCAGAGCACAGCACGTTGCTCCGCCTTTGCAGCTCCACTTCTGATTTGGTAGGTTTACTTCCCTACACATAGCCATTGGATCATTAATCTCTTCTGCCCTCTAGCTGTTGACTATTTACAGCAGTTCTTTCGCCTAGATTAGTGGTGCAGCGTAAACACCACCCCTCACATGTATCCTTCGAGCTTTGTCAGGCACGTTGAAAGAAAAGAGAAAAGTTACTTGTTTCGTATTCTTGAAGTTGTTTTTTTTTATTTTTCGCCATGGTTGTGTATGTGTGAAAATAATTTAGTTAACAAAGGAGAGGCAACTCTAATAAGATTTGACAAGGGATTATCTGTCTTTTATTGTTGAAATTTTAAAAAGGGGTTGCATAAATTTTTGTTTTTTCTACAATTAGAGGTTCCCATATGTTGCTAATGTCTATGCTTGGTCTGCTTAGTAATTTTTCTTTTTTTCAACATATGTGCCACTTCTTTGAGTCGTCTGACTCTCCATCTTGCAGTCTTGTCAAAGAAGTGGCACATATGCTAAAAAAAAAAATTACTAAACTTACCAAGTATAGAAATTAGATGTATATGAGAACCTCTAATTGTATGAAAAACAAAAATTTGTACAAACCCTCCTTAAAATTTTAACGATACAAGAGAGATAATCCCCATCAAACTTTATTAGTTGCCTCGCCTTTGTCAACCAAATTTTTTGCATGCATACGAAACCAAAGTTAAAATGTTCAAGTTCTTCAATAAATTGTAAAACTCACACACACACACACACACACATATATATATATATATATATATATATATATATATATAACTTATCATTTGATCTTTGGATATTTAAATGTTAAATTGTTCAATAAATAATAAAAACTCTAGTTAAAAGGAAAAAGATATAGATATTTCCTTGACGTTAATATAAAGTTTAATTTAGATTTGCTGATTTGACTCCTTTCATGTTTAAATTAAAATTTAACTATTTTCTGGGGAATCACTTAACAAATTTAAAATCATGTATACTGTGTTCATTCATTCATGCAAGATTGAATGTTACAGATAATTATCGGTTTGAATATTGGGTTATTTTATTAAGGGATCATAGAATCCTATAATAGAAATTTAAAGTTGCGAAAATGTGTCCCTCAAGAAAAGAACTCAAGCAAAAGATGGTGAATATGCGATTTAGAATCCATTCTACTGTCGTGAAATTAAATGAGGCCGATATGCCCCCGTCTACTAGAGAATCTAAGGCAATTTATATAAATAAATGGTTATTGGACGAAGATATGGTTGATGGAATGTGTGAAGATGGCGAGTGTGTAGTTATGTGCCAGGAAGATTTGGCATTTGCGTGGGGAGTCAGGGAGAGCCTGGATAGACTCAAAGAGAGATATCCTTCACTCAGAACAGTAGTTGAGGATATGCCAGAAATTGTGGTATTCAATATGGCGGTACCTCTTTGCTGCAAAACATGAGAAAATGGTGCACCAAAAATGTCTGTCATCTTGCCGATTAACCAACAGAGTGGGAAGATGGAGTCTTTTGAGAAATTCACTGTCGGACCGTTACCAAAGATAAGTAAGTGTTTGCCATGAAAAGATTACTTTGAGGAAATTAATCCAAATCTTAGTTGGGCTTTTAATGAGGACAGTGCCAAAAGTTTCAATTTCACACTCAGCAGATAGGAGTTTGTTTGTCAAAGTTGTGTGACATTACACAACCCATGAGCAATTTATAGGCTAACTGAAGGATGCCCATACTGTTGAACCCAGGCATAGTCTTTCTTATGGCAAACACTGGGGAAAAGTTCCCAAATTGATAGAAAGTGTAGCTTTTCAAAAACTCTGAAAGTTCATTCCTTAGTTTTCTCACAAAATCCAACAAAAGTTATGCTTAATGGTTCTTTACAGCGTTCAAGTAGTAGTGAATGCAGTAGGAGATAATTCTTTGTTGTTGTTTTAATGTGACTTTATTTTCTTCTGTGTCTGCTTTTTACTCCTTTTCTTTCTTCGTCTTCTACCTAATATCTATGCTCACGCACAGTATGTGAATTTTTTAATTTATTTTATATTTTTTCTTATTGTTTCTCAATTATATTCTTCCTTATAATTATATTTGCCTTATTTAACATTTTTCCACAAAACTTGGAAATAAAGACAAGAAGAAAGATAAAATTAAAATTTTTTTAGCAGGAAGAAATTATTGATTTTATTTGATTAAATATTCTTCGATGAGTACCGTAAAAATATTGAATTCTCTGAAAATAAAAATAAAAAACATATTTAAAGAAGTCAGATTTTTTTCAAGTTTTTTTTTTTTAGCTTTTTCTCATATTTCTGGAAATTTTTGACGATTAGTTGGTCTGTCACACTGGCATTGAAAATATTTTCACTGCTAAACATGCAGATACAATATACACAAATCATTTTTGATACGTCTTTGTAAGAGAACTTTACCCATATGTTAGTCTGTCACACTTGCTAGAAATAGCGTTTTTGTTTATCTGTAATATTAGACTGAAATATCATTTCCCTTGATTTGTCACGCATTAGGTTTGAAATAACATTTCCGTCGGTGTGTTAAGTTTACAATCGAAATAGTTCATCATTGGTCTGTCACACCTTAATTTAAAATAAATTGTTTGTTGGTCTGTCACGCTTTAGTTTGAACTAACTTTTATCGTTAATCCATTAGTCCCCCCCCCCGGATTAGTTTTGGTTAAGTAAATTTATGGTTGAACTTCAATAATGAAGTATTTTCTCTGAGAATGAAGTCAACAAATTAAGCTCAAGGACACTGCAGCACTTGAAAGTTGTTAAAATGTAAACTAAGAATATTTTCAGTCAATAAGTTTTTATTTGCAGTGAGAATTTAATCAATTTTATAATTCTATTTCACTGCAACGTTTTTTGTTTTTATTTTTGGGCGAAATTGATATCAACTTTTAGTATGAACTTCTTTATGTCATATGATTATTGAACTTATTGTAAATTAAGAACAAAGTTTTTCTGGAAAAAAAAAAACTTTGTTAATTTTCATTCAATTTCTGTGTTGATAACTGTACATATAAAATCAGTATTATTTTTCTTTTTAGCACCCCAAACAAGTCATATTGCCACTTGTAACTTAAGGGGTTACTATTTACGATCATGTGTTATAGGGAATTGTGGGGAGTTGAGCAGCGATATGTCTGTTCACATTACATTTAAACATCTGCAGGTTAGTATAGTCAGGGAAGCAGGAAACAAGGAGAGAATTCCAAAATCCAGCAGTCCAAGGGGAGAAACTATTAGAATAGAAGGCTTTTTGGCACTTCTATAGTGAAGGGATGGAATTTTGCTGCTTGTTAGGTTATTCAGTGATTTGCACATCCATGAGGCACAGGTGCTACGAGTCCATTAGAGTACATTCCATTAAAGTACTTGTCAAACAGAAACAGGGATGTGACATTGCAGCGATGGGACAGAGGTTGAAGCTTGATCAACACTGTGGGACCTATTAGATTTGAGAGACTTTTTTTCTTTTTTTTTTTTTTAACTCTATCAAAAAGAGAGAGACTAGTAGTATAGACACCAGTTGGGATGTGGCATCAATACTCCATGTATGAGCGAATTGTGGCTTAGTAATGATATGATGCTCTCTAGTGTGAGTAATTTTCTAGCACAATAGAGAGAGGCCACCTTCTTTGCAGCAGCCTTGGCAATGTCTTCAAATTGTTCCAATCCATGTTGCCTGTGAATATTAAATCAAGGAGTTTGAAAGATGGGCTCTCGGGTATCATGACAGTCATTGATAGTTAAAGGAAAGAAGCTTAGTCTTAGCAGCATTAAATGTTACTAACTATTTATGGCCCTATGCCTCTACAGTCTGAAGGTCATTTACTAGCGTTTCTGTCAGTGCCTTGGACATATGTACATTTACTTTTCCCTCATGTCTATTTTAGAACAATGTGTTATCAGCAGGTCTACATATCTGACACAATTTTATCAGTATAGCAACTTTATTTTAAAAATTTAGCATAATTAGAATTGGAATAGCTATAGTTTTATGGTTAAGATATATTGTAATTGGTTCAAAAATAAAAATAACTGAAATTTATATTAAATTTCTTTTTGTCTGTCTGTTTGTTCATTACACTTTTTCTCAGAAACCACTGGACCAAATTGGATGAAATTTTCTATGGACCTTTGTTATAATATGGTGCAACGAACTAAGTATTATAGTATCCATTCGATAAAGCAGAGAAGTATAAGCCATGTTTATTTTCAGAACAGTTTCCGATGGTTCATTATTCTACACAAGTCCTGGGAGGTGACTGGTTTGGAGTAGACAGTTCTCGAGTTGGAATCCACAGAGCAAAAGATTCTTCCCGTGTTGACACGAAGAAAACATATGCGAAATTGTTACAGAAAGGTTTAATATTTATGGAGCAATTCTGGTTTCTGATTGGTTGGTAGTAGAACATGAATTAATTCGATTCATCAGTTCCTAGCAGCATCATTTATAAATAGAATCTCCCGATTCTGTGGGATCATACCACATTATATTAAAAAATATTGTAACAATTAAGAGATTAATAACGGATTAGTATTTGAAGCAAAAATGAGCACAAATTTAATGATATATGATTCTTTTAATTAATCTATTTTTATTTTGTTTCTTTTTTAATTTTGTTTTCGATTATTTTAAACTATCAGTAAAACTAGAATCTATAACTCCCCCTCCACATATGTATTTTTACATTTGTGAAAATATATGCACACATTACATGGGTTTTTATGGTAATACGAAATTTGGTAATACGAAATTGTCAAAAAGATCTTTCCTAAATATTTAGATATTTTAAAAGAATCAGAATCGGTAATTTAGGACAGAATCTGTAATTGTATCGGAATTTAAAAATTATAGAACCGTTCTATCACTAATAACTATAATTACATTGGATGTTATTGGTTAGCTGTTATCATGGCAGTTATGGTCACCGGGATCATAACATGTACTTCTGTAACACATTACTATTATTACTAATAGACTTTTTGTTAATTATACCACTGTGCTTGTTTTGATGGTTACCGGCCTGCAAGGCTAGAAAAATAAGTAAGCACAATAGACGTGATTTGATTAGAACTTAGCTTTACCAAATCAACAGTGGATGTAGATATCTAATCACAAGATTAGTTCCTCTCCCATATTTATGGCAGTCATGCTGATAGATGCACATGGTTAACCATCACTGAAAGAAAAAACAAGCACATAAAAAACATAGTATGTCTTCAATGCGTTCAAGCGACATTTTTTTAGTTCAAACTTGTTGGAGTAAGATCACCTTTGTTAATTTGATCCATGCTAAAATGTTTCTCAAGCAAATAACTCTGTATTCATTGTTTGATGGAAAGGAAAGAATTAAACCAACGAACCTGCTTGGTTGATTAGAGAAACATTATTTGGCTGTAAAAGCGATCACTAACCATACATTCACACAACTATCCTGATGATTTCCTACCGTAATAAAAAATGTAAACGTTTTTGTATAGATTCTCTACCATAAAATATACTTTCATAATAATTTCTATCTATTTTTGCCCCAAACTTCTGACCTTGATGGAGGAGAGACTACAACTTGCTTTTATGGTTTCAAAGGATCTGAAATAACAGCAAAGGGAGACTTGATTCCAAATATTTCTCATACGTTATATCTCCCCTCTTTTGTAAATAGTATATGATTATGAATATCTCCAGTATCAAATAATCCTTATACACTGTGAAATTTACTTTATGTATGAAAACCAAAGAGATGATATCAAAGTAAGTACAGATATTAGATAAAGAAAGCGGTCCACATGAAAACAGCAAAGAAACTGAGGCAGGTAAGAAATGTGTCATCAAAAATGATCTTAAGCTTTCTAATTTCCACAGCAAAACAATTTATTTCAACCTATGAAATAATGATTAAAATTTGACAAACCATACATTGTTTTCTGTTATTTTATTTTTTGCAGGTTGAAATTCCTTTCAAAATTCATTACCCTTTGAAGGAATCTGCTTTCAGATTAGATGCAGCATTTGATCTTCCAATAAAAAATGGTGTGATTCCACCTCTCAGCTCTACTGAGTTGCCGGTAAGTACATTTTAATATCGTATCATTTGTTATCATTTGTCAGTGATCTTTTATATAATAAACATCTATATATATAAAAGCAAAAATGTGTGTGTATATGTATGTGTGTTCGCTTTTTGTGTATATCTACAAAAGGCTTTTTTGGCCATGATTCTCTGTTGGCTTGCTCCTTCTTAAAACTTTTTATACGTTGTCTAAATAATAATATCTACGACTAAGGAACTCTGGTCACGGCTATCTTTAATTTACCAGACTTTTACAAGCTATTTTTGAGATTTTTTGATCACCACGTAGCTGGGAAAACAGAAGCTGGCTTCCAGCACAAAACTAGGTCAAACATCACGCGACTTAACATTCTCGCACCTGTTTCGTTTTATAAACGTCAACTTAACACACTTATCAATTCGTCTGTTCCCATAGTCAAGCTGGTTAGGTCGCGTGTTTTTTTTTTTTTTTTTCCATTTCTTTCCACCTCCGTGTCAAAGGTTCGGGGTTCAAGCCTACCTTTCTACTAAAACTCTTTTTTTCTTTTACACCTCCAAACACCCAGCCAACGTTTTTTTTTTTTTTTTTTTTTTTTAAACAAGGTTGTTTTGATCTACCCCCCCCCCCCAACACACACACCTCCAAACACTCGGGGAACGTCGGGTACCCCCTCCCTCGCTAGTTAAAATATAAATAACTGTTCTCCTGAGAAGTATTGAGTTTTCTTTACATATTTAGGTCTTTAGTTTAATTTTGTCAATCACTGTTTCCACCTACATAATGTTTGTGTGTGTGTGTATGTATGTATATATATATATATATATATATATAAAATGGACTCCCCCGTCGATTTTGACGTATGAGGTTCCATTACAAAAACTAAGTGCTCGGAAATCCACACAGATGATTTGTTTGTAGTGGTGAAGGCTTAGTGTAGAATCAACCAAATTTTTGGTAATACTGCTAATCTTCATCAGTGCAGAGGCTGCCACAGGACAGGGTATACAGGATATCACAAGTTTATAAATCAGTTTCCTCTAATTATATCATATATATATATATATATATATATATATATATATATATATATATATATATATATATATATATACATATATGAAGTAATAAAAGAATGGATGGCTATTTTGAGGTTGCTCAGTGTCATGTCATAGCCAGAAAAGGCCTAACAGATTCCATCTGTGCTTAAAACTAAACATAAATTTCATGATCAAAGTTTCTTTGGTCTTTCCATCTGTTGAATGCAATACTGTGGGGCTACTTTCCAGCCAATTGTAACATTATCGTTTTCAAGTCCAATGTAAATAAGTGTTGAACATCTTAAATAATCAAATTCTGCCCAATTCTCACCATTACCAATTATCATGATGTTATCTTACTGGCAGCTTTGATGCCTATTAACCCTTTTTCTCAAGTGGCATTTGTGTTTGGATAAGTCATGATAGATATATAAATTTGGAGAGGGGGGGTAAGCTTGAACTTTGTAATTTGATTATTGGCCAGGGTAAACAGTGGGGAAGCTTACAACTTAAGTTGAAATTGTTATTGAAGTTGAGTTTAATGAAATCCAATTTCCAGCCATCAGTGGAAATCAACATGTTGGCAAAATATCTTTATCTGTCGACAAATGAGAATAAAATCCAAACATCAATTTATAGTTCCACTTTTAAGAAATAAACTATGTGAAACAGACGTTAAAAGCGAATATGATTAGGGTTCTCATTTTTTTTGGTGTTGCGTCTTGGAACAACAGTGAAAATAAGAACAATCAAGTCAAGGTTCGGTTAAGGAACAAGTGTATTAACAATAATGTACAAAAATAGGAAAGCATGTATATTTGCTGGGCACTCGGCTAGTTGAAGTGCAGTCGCATATCTCTCACCAGTGTTGGAATTACTAGCGCTATTTGTAGTGCTAATCGGTGTAAATTCCTCTGTTCAAGGAAGGTCAGTATAACATCCCCCTTTGAAAATATCCTGTCTGGGATTAATAACGTTTTTGTTTTGGGTTCACCCTAATCAATTCTGTTGATTTCTGTTTTCTGTTTAATCTTCTGTTCTCTGATATGGGCACCTGAAAAGTATCAAACACTGTGTCCATGATGTCCTCCTTGGGCGATCTGGTAACTTCACTGTTCGAGAATCTTTTCCGAATTTGGTTAGTGTGATGTTTGTGCACAAAGTCTGGTCCCTTAATCATGTAGACCATGTTGCCTATTTGTTTCTCAACAATGCCGAACTCACAGAAAGTCTTATTATTTTTGTGAATCTTGTAGAAGACTTTTTTGCCAATTTTATACCGTTTTTTTTGTTATCGTTTTTTTTTTTAGGTTTGGCTTAGGTTTTAGAAGACTCTTTCGTTAACTTTATACCATTTTTTTGTTATCGGTTTTTGGAGGTTTGGCCTATCCTGGTTTGGTAACAACTTGTGAAAAATCGATCTAACCTTGCGTCCAAACATAACGTCAGCAGGTGTCTTCGACATTTCGATGTTTGCATTCGAAGTGACTCTGTAGACTTGTAAAAACTGTTGGATTGACTTATCTGTCGGCGACCCATTAACTTTTTTCAGAGCTCTCTTGAATGTGTCAACAAATTTCTTTGCTTGTCCATTACCTCTTTGGTGGTATGGCAGAATGGTTATATGCTCGATTAGATGATCCTCGCAAAAATGTTTAAATTCAATAGACGTAAATTGCGTTCCATTGTCTGTAACAGTGCAGTCTACTACTCAAAACCTAGCGAATAGTTCATACAGGAAGTTGATAGTAACCTACTTCCGACCATTTAGATAGGCTGTCTACAACAATGAGATAGTAGAACCCATCTAGCAGTCCTGCAAAATCTAAATGAATCCTAGACCAAGGTCGGTCCGGTTTTGCCCACAATCCGAATTGAGTCGGAGGAGCTTTCATAGCTAATGCACATCCTCTGCACTCCCTGTTTTTCCTTCTATATTCTTATCCATGTTTGACCAATAAACGAAAGAGCACATAAGGCTTTTCATTCTTGATATGCCTGGATGTCCTACATGGAATTCCTTGAGCATTCTTTTCTTTAATGTCGCAGGAATTACGACCCTGTCGCTATATAGCAGGACGTTATCGCAAATTGAATAAATTTCTTCATCCAGTTCGTTATTGTTGATCCTTTTTTTCATGTGTTTCATAATTTCGTCCACCTCTACCTTACTCTTAATCTCATCAAGCGCTACTAGAAATTCTTTTATCGTGTCACATAACATATTTTTTACTTCAACTTCCGCTTGAATAGCTGCTATTACGATATCCTCCAATGGTTCTGTCTGCTTAGGTATTAACCTCGATAAACCGCCTGCATGACCAAATTTTTTAGATGGTGCATGCTCCATTTGAAAATTGTAATTCAGAAGTATGGTACCCATCTTTGGAGTCTATTTGCCTTATGTTGTGGTAGTTCCTTTTTCGACCCGAAAATCATTAATAATGGTTTGTGGTCTGTTTGTAACAGAAATTGCCTACCGTGCAGGAAATGATGAAATTTCTTTACCGCAAATATAATGCTTAGCGCCCTCTTTTTCAATTTGTGAGTAGTTCTTTTCGGCTGGCAAAAGTGATCGGGATGAATGTGCTATGGGTTTCACTTTTCCATCATCCATTTTGTGTAAAATGCATGCTCCTATGCCATAGGAGCTGGCATCGCTTGCAACTATAATTTCACGCTTGGGATTATAATTTGCCAGAAACAAATCAGATGTTAAAGTCTCTTTAATTTCCGAAAATGCTTCTTCGCACTCTTGTGTCCAGACCAATGGTCTTTTCTTAACAGTTCATTTAAAGGCGACCATAGTTTATGCATATTTGCACAAATACATTGTAGTAATTTGCCAAACCTAAAAAACTTTGTAAAGACGCAATATTTTCTGGAGCAGGCATATTCTTTATTGCACTCGATCTATCTGGATCCGGCCTTCTTCCATGTTTATCGATGATTTGCCTCAAGTATTTTATTTTCTCCATGAAAAATGTACATTTTTCCTGTTTTACTTAAAATCCATAATCCTGGATCATTTTGAATAGTTGGTTTGCGTGAGCTTTGTGGTGTTCTTTGCTAGCGCTTTTCATTAACACATCGTCCAGGTACCCTACTGCGAAATCCAACCCATTTAACATAATGTCCATAATTTGCTGAAAAATCACAGGGGTGACTTTGACCCCAAAAGGAAGTCTGTTAAACTTGTACAATCCCTTATGGGTATTAATGCATAACAGCTTTGAACACTCCTCATCGACTGGAACTTGTAAGTATGCGTCACTGAGGTCGATTTTAGAAAAATATTTCCCTCCACTCAGTTTCGCAAATATCTCTTTCAGAAGATAATGGTGATCTTGTAATGCCCTGATTAAGCCTGTCGCGAAGTCGGCACAAACCCGAATCTCCTTACTCTTCTTTTTGATGTAAACCATTGGTGCAGCCCACTCACTGTGATCAATTTTTCCGATGGCACCCATGTTTCGTCAAATTTTCTGGTGCTACCAGATCAGGCTGTCTATTGACTTCCTGAGACGAAATGCACCTACATCGATTTTCTGTTTTTGTTTTCTATTCTCTTTTGTAAAACTTAATTATGTTCTACAAAAACAAAAACAACAACCCCCTTCCCCTCTCCTTTCCTTTTCCTTCCCTACTTACCAACCCCGTGGCCCCCCCCTTTTTTCCCCTGTTGGTAGGGCACTAGAATAAGCCGACTGCCCCCCTGCAGAGGTTAAAAATCCCTGAATGGGGCAACCAGTTAGCCGTGGGTTGCTATCCGTAATGCCTTAGAACGTGATCCTGGGGATTGAGCTAACCTAGACCTTGGTGCATAAAAGTCTAGGCACTGCAACACATTACTTCAGCCCTTACTTTGGCGAGAGGGGCAGTTGGAGAGGCTCGATCCGACCAATCGGCCAGTCACGCCAAGCCCTAGCACTTACACCCAAAGTACCAACTACCACAACAAAGAACGAAACTTAAAGGTACTCCCATCTTTTTTTTTTATTATTTTTCTTCCCCCACTACAAAAAATAGGCAAACCAAGTAAGTGCTAGAAGGCGGTGGCAAGGGTCAATCAATTGGAAAGACCAGAACTCAACACTCCATCTGAGCAAATGTATTTTTTGGGATATATTGAACAGAAAATATAGTGCTTGGGAACTCCTTACCAAAAGAGTATATCCTCCAGGTAGCCCCGACATGGTCAAGGCGAATGGGTTTCCCCCTTACTATGCTCCAATTTTGGACTCCGAGGTGGGTAGGGAGCGTGGTTGATGAAAAATAAATCCCAAAATCCATGGCTGATAAAAACAAATGCATCCCCCTCAAAACCCTTAAAAGAAACCATTCTTCTGACTCTGACCTCTCAAGCTCAGATGAAGAACAAAAATTTAAAACTAGAAAAACCGTTCCAACTATAGATGAAGGAAACTTCCTATGATTCTTGGTTATTGAATTAATTTAAAATAAAAAAAATTGGAAATTCATCACCTTTTCTAATAGAAAAGACATTATCCACAAAAAGTAAACCAAAAATGATTAAAAAAAACAAAAGATGGAAATCTACTAGTTGAAATAACTAATCGTAGAGATGCTCAAACTCTACTCAAAATGAAGAATTTCCATGAGTACAAGTGCAAGTCTTTCCCCATAAAACACTAAACACTTCGAATGGAGTAATTCGAAGTTATAAACTATCGCTAGCAACTGAAGAAGAAATAAAAACCGGATTAGAAAAACTGAGAGTAATCAACCACATCCGCATAAACATAAAAAGAAACAATAAAATAACCACCAACACATACATACAAACGTTTAACAAACCAACAATACCTAAGGAAATAAAGATTGGCTACTTAAATGTAAAAGTAGACCAATATATCCCAGCTCCATTAAGAAGTTTCCATTGCCAAAAATATGGACATCATAAAGAAGCCTGTAAAGGATTAAAAATATGTGGAAAATGTGGCAACAAAGAGCCTGACCACACCGAAGAAAACTGCATAAATGAGGTGAAATGCGCTAACTGCAAAGAAGATCACCCGGTCTTCTCTAAAATATGCAAAACATATAAAAAAGAAAGAGAAATTATAGAAGTACAAAAAAAGCACAACCTTTCCAGAAGGCAGAAAAATAGTTGAGACGTACATGAAAGACAACACATATGCTGAGACAACAAAAAAGACAACTAAACCATACCAACATAATGAAATACATGATGAATATAGGGAACTGATAAACAAACTGATTACATTAAATATTAAAGAATGGCCAGAATTTCCAAATAGCCTAAAAGAAAAATACTCAAATCTAGGAAACAAAATAGAAATAACAAATCCAAACAAAGAAAATAATATTCCATCCACAACAGAACCATTAAAAAAAATTATGACAGAAACCAAGAAAACAACCACCAGAAATTAATAAAAACATAAGCAATGAT
This sequence comes from Euprymna scolopes, assembly GCF_053919585.1. NCBI lineage: Eukaryota > Metazoa > Mollusca > Cephalopoda > Sepiida > Sepiolidae > Euprymna > Euprymna scolopes. The sequence goes on along the minus strand of NC_136494.1, from coordinate 132,022,193 downwards.
AAAACAGCAAATAAAGAACGTTCCAGAAAAAAAGAAAACCAAACAATAGACACTTAAAATAGATTCCAAATTCTAGAAAAAATGGAAATCGAAAACACCCTAGATAAAAAAGGAAACCAAGCACAAGTAATCAAGAGGGAAAAAATGAACAAGAAGCCAAAACAGCAACATCTCAAGTAAGATCCAGATCAGCGTCCAGATCCAAACAAAATAAATAAAAAACCCAGCAAAACACTTCTCCAAATACACAAACTTCAACAAAAGATAAACCCTCTACTTCTAAAGAGATGGAAATAGAGGAAAACTAAACAACCTGATGGATAGAAATAAAACACTAAAACCAACACAAAGTCAAGTATCTGCAGAATGTCTTCTTGGTTCCTCCTCTTCTCTTTTCTCTCTCCCAACAATCGAACACAGCATATAATAACAAAACTCTAAAGCACGTCTGACAACACTGACTTCTGCCAACAGTCTGCCCCTCCTCTTAACAACACAGGCTTTTTATATCGCAAAATCGTTCACCTCTATTTGCATATTCTTCTAACTCACGTGATCACTACTCTATAAATAAGAGTCTTGACCATTTCTTTTCTTTCTTTTTATTTATTTTTGGTGACCGACCCGCACGTGGTCTATCCAGGTAAGTCACGCATTTCTCCACACTCCCCCCTGATCTCATGATCACAAACAGGACATGCGGGCAATCGTCGTTGGCGGGTACTCCTTCGAAGAAGCACTTCCTCATTGCTGTTTTCTTCATTACCACCATCATTACTACCAGTCTGTTCCATTATCCCGTCTCGTGGTTCCATAGGCGGTGTCTCACAATCAGGGCAGGGGGGCAGTATCCGTCTTTGTCGGGTACTTCTCCGAAGAATCGGAGGTGTCATCTCCTCGGTATGCTCCATCATCCCTTCTCGCTGGGTTTCGCAATCACGGGGGGTGGGCAGTATTCGTCTCTGTCGAGTATTTCGATGAGGCATTACTTCCTTGTGTCCATCGCTCTCCTCACTATTGTCATCAGTATGTCCCATCATTCCCTCATCTGGTTCTGGTGGTGGTGTTTCTATGCTCACCTGAAGGGGCAGTAAGTGATCAGGATCATCTCTGAATGGTGTGTGATCCTCCTCATCGTCCTCAGAATCAGAAGAGGTATAACAAGGGCGGATATCTTTTACGTGACGTGGTATGCCACCAATCAACATGGTCTGAGGACTTATGATTTCATCTATTTTTCCCCGGAAAAATTTCGTAGTGCACCCAGCATTTGGGGGTTTTATCCAAACAAGGTCTCCCACCTGATATGGTGTATTGACAACACTCACCACTGATGGTATGGCATCAACTCCTTTCACACGCTGTTCATATTGGTAAATCCCATTGGCTGGTGCAGTTGCTGGTGTTGCATTGTCCTTGGGTGTTATATTATACCAGTACACAGCTTCTGGAATAGAGCACTGCGTCCTGGCTGCAATTCTTTTGATGGTGCGGTGACACCGTTCTGCTATACCATTACCCTCGGGATAATATGCACACCGATAATGCATTTTAATCCCCCATTTGTGCACGAATTTCTGAAATTCTTGACATCGAAATGTGGCGGCATTATCAGTCAGAATTTCAATCGGGGCACCACGTTCAAAAAAGACGGCTCTCAACTGTTGTATAATGCTGGCTGCATCCTGTCGTGTCAACAGGCGCCATATTGTGAAACGCGTCGGGCCACAATCCGTCATGGTCAAAAAATGTTTGCCCCCATAATGTGTTATGTCCATCCCTACTCGCTGCCAGTTGCCCTCCACCTCGAGCTTCCCTTTTTGCCATTGGGATGGTGCCGGATCAATTCTCTGACACTCTTCACACGAACGTATGGCTGCTTTCACTGATGCTTTTGTAGTTGCAGGGCATACTCTTCGGACAAAATATGCAGTCCTCTGAATTCCAGGATGTCCAATCTGCTGGTGTATCATACGGATCTGGTCAGGTGTTAATTGATCCGTTACAGTCGCGCATGTTTGTTGTTGAAGATCGGATCCCTGCCTCATTGCATCGATCCACCTCTTTGGTACTCGAGTCAAGCTATCAGCCAAATTCTGCATCGACGAGACTAACGTAATGTCTACCTGCAAGCTGTATTCGTCAACTAGACGCTTAATTATTGCTAGTCTCCTTCGTACTAGCATTTCACTTGCAGCTCTAGTCTTAACTCGAGCCTTTCCAGTCAAGGTGTCGGTTAACCAATGGTAAACACACAATGAGTCAGTGTGGAGATGCACAACATTAGTCTGCCATTGCAATGCGAGATTAAGACCTTTTAACGTGGCATCAAGTTCTGCCAAATTTATATGTTGGGCATCATTTTTCGGACGAAGCCAGCATGCATCTTCCACAACAACACCTAGTTGCTCCAACACGACACCTGTAGCCAACGAACTTGCGTCAACCCATGCATTTAGTTCGTTTCCAGACACTTGCCACTCACCCCGGGCAGGGTCATTCCTATGCACTCTGGACAACATTTCAGCCATCATTTGTTGGAGAGAATCATCATCCGCAACATCGTCCCATCCTTTTGTTACTGTAGTCACTCGTCTTTTCACCACTCCTGTTGCCGATCGGAGCCATCCACAGACAGGTAGATGTCCTACCAATTTACCACAGATAGAAAACACAGTACGTCTTGTTAATACATTGGGTAACTTTGGAAGTGGGCTCCCTCGTTTCCATCGCAACGTATTGCCCTCCTCCCAGACCTCGAGGCCTAGCACGGGCACTCCATCCTTTAGGCGCTTAGGGTCTTTGCTTATTAACCCAAACGCTTTCAGTTTTATTCGAACTGCATCCGCAGACATTATGTCCTCATTAACATAGATGTCATCTATGTAGGCTGAAGCAGCTTTTGCTGTGGTCTCATCCTGCATCAAAACAGTTTTAATAATGGTTGTCATAATCAAGGGTGCTACGTTTAGGCCAAAACCCAAACGTGTCAAACAATATAGTTTTCCCTTGAGTAGTACTGTCTGAAACGGCCATAATGACTCATGGACACGTATCTGCAGGTAGGCCCTCTTTAGATCCAGAAGTGCTACATTGCTCCCTTTTTGACGCCACTCTCTCAGTTTAGCAGCGCACACATCTGCGTTTCCGGTAAACGCATCAACATGCCGATTCAACTCTCGGTAATCCATTACGGGACGAATTTTTTCTTTGGTAGGTTGTTCAACAGCCATGAGCGGAATTAATCCCTTGGGTGGTCCCAGACGTTCCTGTGGGTATGGTATTAACCAACCGTTGTCAATCCACATCTGAAGTTCTTCTTCATATGCGGCCCTATTCTTGGTAGAAACTGCATACTCTGGAATCGTGTTGCACAGCCGATCTGGTTCCTGGCCCATGGCCCATTTCCACTTTGCAGTCCACACCCTTTCGTTGTCATCAAATGTAGCACAGAAGTCCTTTTCTTCAATCGACATGGCTGCACAGACGTCTTTCCCTTCTCCAAGCCTGATACCTCTAGCTGCTGTGATTGTAACGCCTCCTTGTGCTTGTATTGCATCAATTCCAAGCAACATGTCGTAGCCAAGGGGTTTCTCCTGCATCACCAGAACGTCAACTTTAGCTGTGTCACCCTTCTCAGTGCAGATTGTGACTGTTCCTTCACCACAACATACCCGTGATAAGCCATTGATGGTCATAACGCCAACTGGGTTCCTCCGCCACACCGGACAGCAATGGGCACTAACTATAGACCGGGAACACCCCGTGTCTATAAGTGCTGAACACTGCACATCATCAAGTTTAACGCTAATGACAGGCAATCCTGTGTTTATTGGTTGGCAGGGGGCAAGGGTAGCGATAGTACCTTGCCCCCAACTTCGTTTCCCGAACAGTTGCGAAATATGTGCCCAAACTTATTGCAGCGATAGCATTGCACTGGTCTCTTTGATTGTGGATATACACCTCTCCTATCACTCCGGCACTCTTTAGCAAAATGATTGGCCTCCCCACATTTATAGCACACTGGGGTGGCATGCTTATTACTATCTGGAAGAGAGTCCACATTGCCTCCATGTCGAAAACGAGCTGCTGCTGCAATTGGTTCCTGTTCCTTACAGATGTTTCGAGCTCGGGCCAATAACTCATCAGTTGACAATTCATCGATTCTTGATGATGCCCGCAACAGTTTACTGACCTCCTCGGGTAGGCCCACCAAAAAAGCACAGCTTAATATTTTATCGTTGACCCCACCAAACGGTACAGATAATTTTCGCAGGTCGGCTAGGTACACGTCGACTGTTTCCTTGGGTTGAAGTGTCCGGCTCGTGAACTGTTGCCACGCAACAAATGGATCTGTACCAAACGCTGTATACAGGCTCTGCTTGATTTCATCCCAGTCTGGTTCATCCCCGAGTTGTTGGTAGACTGCATAGGCCCCTCCGGTTAGCCTCAAAGGGATAACTGTGGCTGGTTCTTTAATTTTGCACAGTTTACAGATTTTCTCTGCCTTTTCAATCCATTCAACGACAGCCGGTCCAGTGGTAGATCCGTCGAACTCGGGTATTAAGCGAATGTCGAATCTGTCCATTGTTAGTAACTGCACACCAAGCGCCGAGATAGCTTAAAACCAACACAAAGTCAAGTATCTGCAGAATGTCTTCTTGGTTCCTCCTCTTCTCTTTTCTCTCTCCCAACAATCGAACACAGCATATAATAACAAAACTCTAAAGCACGTCTGACAGCACTGACTTCTGCCAACAGTCTGCCCCTCCTCTTAACAACACAGGCTTTTTATATCGCAAAATCGTTCACCTCTATTTGCATATTCTTCTAACTCACGTGATCACTACTCTATAAATAAGAGTCTTGACCATTTCTTTTCTTTCTTTTTATTTATTTTTGGTGACCGACCCGCACGTGGTCTATCCAGGTAAGTCACGCATTTCTCCACAAACACAAATTATCCAATGGAATTGTCATGGAATAAGATCTAACTATAATGAACTTCTTATACTTATCTCACTCTTCAACCCAGCCATTGTTTGCTTACAAGAAACCTTTCTACAAAGCAATAACCGTTTCAAAACACCAAACCATGAACAATACAACTATTTCCATAACACAGGCCTTCGTGCTAATGGAGGCACCTCAATTCTTGTAAGGAATAACATACCTCAAAGCAATTTCTCCATCAAAACAAATCTCCAAGCAATTACAACTCAAGTCACATTACACAAAACAATCACACTCTGCTCAATATACCTCCCTCCTCATGAACCAATAAATGAAAATGAACTAGAAAATTTAATAAAACAACTATCTTCACCATTCATTCTTCTAGGAGACTTTAACTGCCACAGTACGTTATGGGGATGCGAAGTCACAAACTCAAAAGGAAACAAAATTGAACAATTAATTAATAAAAATAACTTGTGCCTTCTCAATCAAAAAATCCCACATACTTAAATCCAACAAACGGATCAACTAGTGCCATTGATCTTACCATGTGTGATCCACCAAGCTTCTTGGATTATACATGGAGCACTTACAAAGAACCCTGTGGAAGTGATCACTTCCCTATTATAATCAATTACAGTAACTTCATCCAAAACCACATACCCAGGTGGAACACAAACAAAGCCAACTGGGCCGAATTTAAAGAACTTTGTACACTAAAATTAACAGAACATCAAATCCAAACAATAGAAGAATTCACGGAAGTACTCATAACAATAGCCAAAAAATGCATACCCAAAAATTCTCCTTCTGGAAAAAAAAACAAACCATGGTTCAATCCAGAATGTAAAACGGCCATTAGACAGAGAAAGGCAGCCTTAAGAAAATTAAAAAAAAAACAACCCACAACGAACAACTTAATAAAATACAAACACAAAAGAGCTAAAACTCGAAAAACAATTAAAGAATCCAAAAGATCCTGCTGGCAACAATTTGTCAACAAAATCAACATCACCACTAAACCCAAAACCGTCTGGGAAATGATTAGGAAAATAACTGGAAAATATAATCCGAATCCAATCAAACACCTTCTCACAAATAAACAGAAAATAACTGATAAAGATATTGCTAACACACTAGCTAAAACCTTTGCCGGAAACTAATCATCAAAACACTACAATAGACAGTTCCAAATGCTTAAGAAACATGAAGAAAAATACAAAATAAACTCCAAAAACCAAGAGCCTTACAATGAAACCTTCTCACTCAATGAACTAGAAACCGCCATAGAAAAATCCCATAACTCAGCTGTATGACCAGATGAAGTGCACTACAGCTTCTTTAAAGAAATTCCACCCGAATCATTAAAACTCCTCCAAATTTATAATAAAATATAGGAAAAAAAAGATTTCTCAACTTCATGGAAAAATGCAACAATATTACCAATACCCAAACTGGGGAAAGATACATCAAACCCAGAAAACTACAGATGAATAGCTCTCACAAGCTGCCCATGCAAAACGTTCGAAAGAATGATTAACTACCGTCTTATATGGTATCTAGATGACAACAAAATAATTTCTGAAATCCAGTGTGGATACCAAAAAAATCGAGGATGTATAGACCACATCACTAACCTCGAAAATTATATCAGAGAAGCTTTTATTAATAAGGAACACGTAACATCTGTGTTTTTCGATCTTGAGAAAGCATATGAAACTACCTGGAAACACAATATCATAAAAGATCTCCACAACATCGGACTAAGAGACAGATTACCTGAATTCATAAAAAACTTCCTAACAAGTTCGCATAGACTCAACTTTATCAGACCCACAAAATCAAGGAGTGCCCCAAGGCAGCATATTATCAACAACTATCTTTAACATAAAAATCAATAACATTATAAAAGAACTCTCTCCTGGTATACATAGCTCCTTATATGTAGATGACTGCTCAATCAGCTACAGATCTGAATACACTCACACTATTGAAAGGAAACTACAACATAACATAAATAAAAGTAATAAATGGGCAACTAAAAATGGTTTCAAATTCTCCAAAACTAAAACAAAATGCATCCATTTCTGTAACCAACGCAAACTCCACCCTGACCCAACCTTACATATTGAAGGCGAAAAAATTCCATTTGTAAATGAATACAAGCACCTGGGAATCATTTTTGACAAAAAACTAAATTTAATTCCACACACCAATCTCATCAAAACCAAATGTAATAAAGCATTACAACTCCTACGAGGCCCTGTCGGTGGGGCATTAGAATATGCTGACTGCTCCCCTGCACAGGGTAAAAGTCCCTCAATGGGGGTCCTGGATATGACTTTAAAGGGGGAGTGTGGAGCCACCCTTTAATTACCATTGCATCCAGGTCCACTTTGACCCGGAGTGGTAGTACCTGTTAGGGTCCCAACTATGGGTTGAATAGAAACTGACGTGAAAACAACAAATATATTCTATTAAAAAAATTTTTCTTCAAAATCTTTGGATTCGGCATTAAATAACCCGAAAAGGGTTGATATGCTGTAAAACAAATACAACCAACCAACCAACAACTACGAGTCATCGCTCATACAGACTGGGGAGCTGACAAGAACACACTACTCAAACTATATAGAGCATTAATTAGATCAAAAATAGATTATGGTAGCTTCATATATCAATCCACCAGAAAGTCATATCTAAAAACCCTCAACACAATATGCCACTCCGGACTAAGACTAGCACTAGGAGCATTTCCAACCTCCCCTGTAGAAAGCCTGTATGCAGAAGCACATGAAACTCCTCCAATGCTTAGAAATCAAAACCTTGGTCTAAAATACTACACAAAACTTACAGCCAACCCCACAAACCCAGCACACAATCGCACTTTAAATCCAAACCGTAAACACCTTTTCGACCAAAAAAAAAATGCAATCAAAACCTTTTGACTTAGAATAAAATCGATTTCCAAAGAAGCAAGTCTACACATAACCAAAGTTCACGAAAGTGTCCTACTCAAAACCCCTCCCTGGAAAATCGTATCTCCTAACATCGACCTAAGTTTAAGTAAATATGAAAAGAAACATACTCATCCGATAACTTATCATGATAATCTCGATAAAATCAAAGAAAATAACACAGCAGCCAGTGCAGCAATACTCAATAAATCAATCAAAAAACAATCAAACCTCCCAAAAGAAAGCTCAATCTTCAGTGCTGAAATACATGCTCTAATCCTAACTCTCGAACTCGTCTCCAATAACAACAAAAAACAAATTTATAATGCTTTCAGACTCCCAATCTGCTCTAAAAGCGATTAAAAATAGAAAGATAGACGACCCCTTATCGCAAAATTACTCCAAAAATTAACTGAATTAAACGGTGAAAAAAAAAAAGCATTTTCTGCTGGATACCGAGCCATTCCGGTATTAAAGGTATTGAAGTAGCAGATTCTGCAGCAAAAAACGCCTTAAATCTCCCAATCGATGCAAATTTTAAAATTCCATACATAGATCTAAAAAGACGTATCAACGCATATACAACAGAAATGTCAAACCTACTGGAATGAACACCCTAACAACAAACTTCACCAAATCATGCCAAAAATCAAAAAGCAAGAACAAAATACGAAACTGAACAGAAAAGAAGTCAAACTAACAAGAATAAAAATAGGCCATACTCACTTAACCCACTCATATCTCCTAAAAAAAGAAAGCCAACCCATCTGTATACCTTGTCAAACACCACTCACAATCAAACACATTAATTGAATGTACTGATTTTGTAACAGTAAGAAATCGATTCTACAAAGGAAACAATATTAAAGTGTTATTTGATAAAAACAATCCCCACACCATACTCTCATATCTTAAAAAAATTGGCCTTTATAAAATTTTTTAAAAAGAACCCTTTATACAACGGTCCTGGATATGACCTAAAACTATATCCGATGGTGAGGCCCCACCTTGCGGGCCTTGGGGAGTGTGGAGCCACCCTTTAATTGCCATTGCTCCCAGGTCCATTCTGACCCGGAGTGGTAGTACCTGTTAGGCTCCCAACTATGGGTTAAACAGAATTCGACTTAAAAAACAAATATACTCTATTAAAAATCGTTCCATCAAAATAACTACATTTGGCATTAAATAACCTGAAAAAGGTTGATATGCCGTAAAACAACCAACCAACGTCAAATTTTGCTACCGCTTTTGTACACCTTCCCAAACCGCCTGAAAATATATTTGGGAAATTCTCTTTTAACTCCCTCTTAAGTTTTTCTGCCTCCACATTTGAATCCTCAACCTTATGGCAAAATGAGCTTAAAGGTAGATCCCATAGTCTAGATTTTTCTAACAGATCAGTTCCAAAGAGGTTGTTTGATTTTCCCATAACAAAAATTCTTGCTTTTTCGGCCCTGTTCTGGAAAAAAATATTTGTCAATAATTCTCCTTTGAAGATAATTTTTCGCCACTGACGCTTCTCACTGTTTTATGTGATTTAATCATAGTAGGTCTCCCAAGCCTCTTATATGTCTGTACATTAATAATGGAAATGTCAGACCCACTATCCAGCTGTTGTCTTACTTTTTTTTTAAAACATTTTGACCTGTACATATTTCCGGATATTTTGTTTCTCAGGTTCAATTTTTATAAGTTTAATGGATGTCTTTCTACCAGATTTTTTTCTACAATGCGATGCTTTATGCCATTTCTTGTGGCAGTTGTCACATTGTTTGAATTTGTAGGGACACTCATTGTACCAATGTTTATTTCCACACCTCCAACATGGTCCAGGTGGATCTTTTCCCTGTTTCTTTCTCTGGTTATTTTTTGAAGTCGAATTTTTCTTTTGATGGATCTTTTTAATATGCGACACTCAGCTTTCCTCTATGTCACGACTGTCTTGTTTCAACGCAATGAACTGTTCAGTCTTTCGCTAAGTTTTGTAGTTTTAAATTTGGTTCGTTTTTGAGTTAATTTAAAACATGATGCCTGATTTCAGTGTCTTTATTTAAGACCAGCCCTTGCACAAATATTAAACATTTAAAATTATCTGCTGATAATTCCTCCAATTTTAAATTGTTGTAATGCTTGTTCACTATACTTGCATAAGTAGTGCAGTCGTCTTCCTCTCTTCTAGTAACATTAATACATTTATATCGCCTATGGAAAGGAGACGTTTTTGCAGAAAAGAGTTCTGTAAGTAGCATAACTGTTTCTTGGAAACTCGACTCACTGGTCTTTTTTGGGAGAATAAAATTCACGAACTTTGTATGCTCGGCTGTTCCCAATTTCCTTAGCAAACTTTTTTGCATCTGACCATGTACCGCAATCCGATATAAAAATATCCTCATACGAAAGTGACATCGTATTCTGGATTATAATTGAAATTTTCAATAGCAGCCCACACAGATGTTTGAGAAAATGCGTTATGATTATCGTTCGCTTTAGTTAACTGTGTCGCCCCCAGAATTTTTTTTATTCCTCCTGTGTTTTCATCCATATTTCCTCGAAGCGTTTCTGTTGTTGAAGCATTTTTTCTTCAAATTCTTGTTTAAATCTCTCTTCTCTTTCTACTTGTTGTTGAATTTGCTGCTTTTGCAATGCAAGATTTTGCTCTGCCTGGAATTGGAACAATTTCAACAGTGAATCTTTGAATTTCGTATCCATCATACGAATTCAATTTACAATTTATGCTTGTATTAAATAAATATTCCTTTTTACATAGTAAAAATAAAATCTGTCGCTTTAAAAATATACAACAAATTCGTATGGGAAACTTTTAGTTTTTTGGGTTTTTTTTTTACCCTCTTTGCATTTTGTAAAAATGACTTGATTCTTTATGTGTTTGCTAAGCACAAATGATGTACGCAAATAATTATTTTTCACGTCTGTCTCTTTTTCAAGTGTGTTTTCTTTTTTTCTTCAAATCCCAAATATCAAAATAACGATAAGCTTACATGGTATTTACTAGTTGGTTTTGGACATTTAACTTTGCAGAAGAAAATTCTTACTGTAGGAAAAATGGCTTCTGGTGAAGAAAAAATGAACCCTTTTTTCCTTTCTAAAACACTTGGTAAGTGTGTTCAATTATTAAACAATTGACAACATTCGCGTTTTTCGCTGTAGATTTTGTTAGCAATAGCAAGTTTTTTTCCGTCGCCAAATTATCCTTGTAGTAATTAATTTGCTGTTAATCCTTGCGTATCCAAATATCTGTTGAAATGATGTTCTGCTGTAATGATTTTACGAATCTTTATTTCAATCACTTTTGGTGATTCTCTGCAGTGATCGTCATTTCGATTCCTTGTCGCCAATCTGTTGTGTCGTGAAACAACAGTGAAAATAAGAACAATCAATTCAAGATTCGGTTAAGGAACAAGTGTATTAACAATAATTCCAGCCAGCCTGAATGATCGGCCCATCATCAGCCCATTACAGTGTTTGTCGGCTGATCGTTGGTTATGTAATGGGCCGATGATGGGCCGATCATTCAGACTGGCTGGGAATGTATAAAGATGGGAAAGCGTGTATATCTGCTGGACACTCGGCTAGCAGTTGAAGTCTAGTCGCATCTCTCTCACCGGTGTTGGAATTATAAGCGCTATTTATAGTGCTAATCGGTGTAAATTCCTCTGTTCAAGGAAGGCCGGTATAACACTTGGGAAAATATTTTTCAAAAGGAAATAGAAAATAATTTACAAACGCTTTTTTTTTTTTTTTTTTAAATTGTAAATAATTGTTCAACCCCATAAAATTAGTTATGTTCGGAAAATTAAATATTAGATTCTTTCAGTTGGGTAGCCTTGAGTATAAATATAGAAAACTACTTGTGTCAAGAAAATGTACTTTCTAGATTTGAATTTGAAAGTCTTATTAGACGATATTGCACATTAGCAAAGTACTGTTACTCATGTTTTCTTTAATATGTGGATTTATGCAAATCTGAAAAGTTCATTAATACATTGTAGTGTGTTCACCTTATCGGTTATAATGAACTCAACTTACCATAAAGACTGGGAGAAAATACCTTTTGGTTGTAGTACACAAGTCATGCGGAGGTCGGATGGGGTATAACCACATTATTTATTTGTTGCATTTACTTTTCTGCTCAATATGTTTTGTTTACACTAATTACCAAGTTGTCTTTCTTCTGGACCCTTACAAGACCACAACATTGGCAACAAAGAAAATTGAGGAACTCAAACCTATATTACCCACAAGAGATACAATAGTAACACAGTAAAGATAATCATGAGGTTGTTTGTACAACAACCAAGAAGGATGAAATGCTTGCCAGACGGTTTGGAATCAGCAAACCACTCCCTCCTTACTTTCCTTTGTGGATAGCCGCCACACTAGGTGATCTGAAAATCACCCCTTTTCAGGGGCATGGTATCATAAATAACCTAGACACCTCGAAAGCATGTGAACCTGATCTTATCCCGGCTGTGCTATTAAAAAATACTCCGCTTAGGTTGCTCAAGTTCTCTCCAAACTTTTCAACAAATGCCTTAATGAATCTTGTTTTCCTAACTGCTGGAAAACTGCTTCTGTGGTACCAATTTTCAAGAATTCTGGCAAAAGAACTGACCCATTAAATTATTGCCCGATTAGCCTCCTCTTGCTTTTCCCCAAAATATTTAAGTCCTTAATTAATCAAGTTCTAGTCCATCACCTTACAGCTGCTAAACTTCTGACCGACAATCAATATGGATTTAGGCAAGCCTGTTCCACAGCAGATATCCTAACTGTAATCTCTGAATGTATATGCCGTTCACTGGACAAAGCGGAGAGGGTAGAGCGGTAGCCCTCGACATATCTAAGGCTTTTGACAGGGTATGGCACAATGGTCTTCTAAGGAAAATCAGATCATATGGTATCACAGAAAGAATACATAACGTAATTAAATCCTTAAGTAAGAGAAGAATCCAGGTTGTCTTCGACGGCCATACATCTAAACAATATGATATAAACGTGGGAGTACCTCATGGGTCTATCCTAGGACCTTTATTATTCCTAATATTCATAAATGACCGCCCTGGTAAAATTGTCTCTGAGATGGGTATATTGGCTGATGACACCACACTCTATAACAGTCACTAGGAGAAAACAAATGAATACATATCTAAGGAAATGGAGGAAACACCAGAGTAAGACCTCCAATCTGTAGTGGAATGGGGACATAAATGGATGGTCACATTCAATGCTGCCAAGACTAAGCTTGTTTCTTTCAATAATTACAAGAAACCTCTACCACCAATAGCAACAGTCAAAAGCACAGTACCTGAAAGTACTTCTTTTAAACTTCTCGGCCTAATGTTTACTGGAAACATGAATTGGAACACATACATTGAAAGCCAAGGCTGCTTTGAAGAAGGCGGGCTGTCTCTAAAGGTCACCATTCACCTTATGGGTTATAATGAACTCAACTTACCATAAAGACTGGGAGAAAATACCTTTTGGGTGTAGTACACAAGTCATGCGGAGGTCGGATGGGGTGACAACAGTACTCCATACATGGGTATGTATGGAGTACTGTTGTCACATTTGGGATGGCGCATCTGCTACTTGTCTCTCACTCCTGGACAATGTTCAAAAGAGACTCGCCAACCTGGTAGACCCTGAACTGTCATCTAGGTTCCAGCCTCTGTCCTATCGATGAAATGTTGCATCCCTCTGCCTATTCTACAAGTATATTAATGGTGAATACTCTGACAAACTACAAGCACTTGTACCCCCTCAACATAAATACCCCCGATGAACCCAACAAGCAGCTAAATCACACCCTTACACAGTAGAGATCTCTAGCTTTAAGAAAGCCTTCTACTCCAATAGTAATGGAAAATAGGCTCTGTTCATGGAATCTAGATCTACATTTCGGCACAGATAAAGAGTGGGGAAAATCATGTATAGTGGTTTTAGCTACTCAAGTGTTTTTGTGAAAGTTTGACAAGTGGGGACTATAGATTGAAGTTCAGATGAGCCCTTACTATGAACATAGCTGTAAAGCAGAGACAGGCTGGCAACACATCTTCTGTCGGAAATATGCTACAGGAAAGAAAAAAGGGTATCATCTAAGTTTTGAAGCCGGTTTTGAACTCTATCAAGGCAGGATAGGGAATGCCAAGCAGCTCCTGGCCAGATGTGGCAACAGTACTCCATTGTAGGGCACACCTGGCTCTTATACAGATAGAGAATCACATCCGGAATGAGATAATTACTGGAGTGGTAGAGTGATCCAACCATCTTTCCAGCGATCTTGGCAACCGATTTGATGTACATGTTCCATTTCAGATCAGGAGTGAAGGTTAGTTCCAGAAGTTTGTCAAGACATGAAGCTTCCCCAAGATTAGATCCATTTATTTCAATTGGGGCATGGTGGGGATCAGAGTGATTATGATGAAAGGAGAGAAGCTTGATTTTCGATGCATGGAAATTAACCAACCACTTTTTTTCCCCCATTGCACCACGTCCTCAAGATCAGAAGAAAGAGAATCAGAAAGATCTTTGTCATTGCTGGTCTTTGAAGTGTTGCCATAGATTGTTTGTTGTCTATATAAATATCTACAAATGACCTTAGAATGTGATATGGGAGATCATTGATGAAGATCAGGAACAGGATTGGACAAAGCATGGAACCCGAAGGGACACCAGCGTTAATACAGTTATTTTCTGATTTCTTCCCATCAACCACTACTCTTATTTATTAGTCTATCAGAGAGAAAGGATTTTATAACTGAGAGGACATTCCCAGCTATTCCATAGCTGGCAATCTTGTGAAGTAGGTCTTTGTGCTACACTATATCAAAAGCTTTTGATATGTCTAGAACTATTGCTCTAGAGAAAAAGCCTCCATCGAGCGATTCGCTAATCCTGTTTGATATAACAGTTAGTACATCAGCCGTAGATCTCGCAGAACAAAAAAAACATATTGCATGTCACTGAGCAGGTTATTTTTGCTGAGGTGGTTTATCACTCTGTTTATCACAGATTCCAGTAACTTACTTTAAACTTATACTGAGCATACAAATATCTTGCATTTTTTATTACTTTTTTACAATGTTTGCTGGTAGTCCTTAAGCTGGCTTTAGTTTCATAGCATCTATTATGCTAGAAACAATGGAAATAGTGATTTCTGTGCGCAATGACTACAGAGCATTCTAGAATGAACCACAGCTGGCTGCTGGGTTTTACCTAGAATTTTTTTGAGGGTATGAAGCGATCTATACCTGCAGTTAACCATTCAGTCAGGTTTGATGCTATAGAGGACACATTCTTTTTGAACATGGAGCGCAGAGGTTTAGTTGATATACAAGTTCGGAAATCATCCCAATCAGCCATAGAGTATCTATACAGAGTACGATAGAGAGGTATATCAAAGGACTTGTCTTTATCGTTTTGTTTCTTAACTGAGACAACTGAGTGATCAGAAGATCCCAATGGCGACAGAATGGAGAATGAGCACATGCCAGGACAAGTTGTAAGAAACAGGTCAAGGAGACTTGCATATTGTCTGTCGGAATCAGGCATATGGGTGGGTTTGTGAACAATTTGCGTCAGATTATAGGCAATCGAGAAATCATGGCAGTAACCCCCCTCATCATCCGTCTAGTGGACTAGCCATTCAACGTTGTGAACATTGAAGTCTTCGCAAACATGGATATTAGCTGAAGGATGGGTAAACAGAATATGGTTAATTTTTTCTGAGATATTTTCAATGATAGAAACTCCCCTGTTGTGGGGTTGATAGAGAGCAAATATGAATGCAGTGTTGTGAGCAAGAGTTACTCTGAAGCACAGGTAGGGAAAATTCGGATCTTCTCTGGAGATGTTCCTACCACATGGAAAGCTATCTTTAATGTAGGCACATATTTCATGCCAATGACGATTTTGAGGGTCAGATTTTGATGTCAGATTTGGTACATGTTTGGTACATTTTATGTTAGGAAATCAGTCAGGAAGTGGGAGAGATAGAAAGAGGAAATGGGAAGAAAGAAAAGGGTGGAAAAAGGTGGGTTGTTTTTGATTTTGCAGAACCTAATTAAGTTGTGCAAAAAGAAGTAGAATAAATAAAAAAAGCATCAATGTTAGGTGCATTTCGTCTCAGGAAGCCAATATCTCCAGACAGCCTCATCTGATAGCACCAGAATTGTTTTAGATAATGAGAGGAAGGGCAAATGAAATGCAAGGTAACAACTGCAACATTTTCAATTCCTTTGTTGTAGAATTTCTTGAAATATTTCGATTTTGCCAATTATCATTTTAGAAAATCAATTTCATCATTTAATTTAAAAAATGGTAAAATATTTCTGAACATCATCATTTATCTTTATTACATTAATGCAAGTATATAATCACTTTTATTTTCATTGTAAAATATACAATATATTTAGCATAATTCAATTTCCGTGTTTATAACCAAAAATATGAACAAACATGTCCTCTTCTGGCCTTGAATTTTGTGAAATGAAATGTTTTCATTATTTTATGTGGTTGACTTAAACTAATTTCTGTGAAAGGCTGGATGTTGCATTGCTGAAATTTGAAGAAAACTAAAAAAAATGAAATTCGATTGGAACGAAAATATACAAGAACATTATCTGTTATATAAAAAAAATTAACTTTAAAATGTTAGATAGATAATATCTGTCTTGGAGTTTTATGAACAAAGTCTTGAGTGATTAAAGGCATTTACATTGATTCACAAATAACATTTGTGATGTTTACAGTTGCCTTGAATTTAAATATTCAATCATAAGAGAACGACTTAAATCGTTTATTTTAAGAATGATTTTCTTAATTTCTAAAAATATTCCAACCAATGCATAGGTACATAAATATTCACGATAGAATAACTCATCAAATCGGATTAAACTTGTAGTTTATGACTTCTTTAAATAAAGTTGAAGATAAAATATGCTGAGGAGCACAGTATTTGTTTGGTAATGGTTGTAGCATTCATCCTGCATCTGTTGGATCAGCTCTTTCAAGTTTATCACTGGTTGACCAGGCATAGTGATTCAAGGTTGCTTCCGTGATGAATGCAAACCATTTACAGTTCCAGCAATTGACTCCAAAAAGGTGAGGACTACTTAACCGTCCTGAGCCAGGTTTTGAGTTGGCAATTGCGATGTGTCTTCCAGCCTGGAAGTGCTGTATTGATGACTTCATGGATGAAGTGACCTGGGTGTCGTCGAAAAGTATGGTTGAACCAACAAAGGCATCTGGCCAGGAGAGATTTTTTTGGAGGAAGTGGATTTTGCAGCGAGTGAGAATTTGTACTGTTTGGGAAAAACTATTGCCAGTAGACATGGAGAATGTGGTATAGGCAGTGACCATGAATGAATACCTCAAGTTTGTTCATACTTGCTTTTGACTAATTTGTGTTGTCTTGATAATATGTAATTATTAAGCCATGATATCCTTACTTTGCCCCATTCTAAACTTACTGCATTTAACGAATGTGTGCTTATTTTATAAAATCTCAAATATTTAAACGTTTACATGCAATGAAAAAAAATAAACAGTCAAATTTATTTTATCCATACTTAGCATGTTGTTAATTTAAGTTGCTGTGACCTTTCATCTTTGCAACCTCTCTTTTTCAGGCGTGATGTTGCTAGTCCAAATCTTTTCCTCTAAATACTATTATGACAGGTGTTCTTCCAAATTGTCTGATCTATTCCCTGTTTCCTTTGTTCCAGCTCGTTTGACTCATTGATCTAGTGGTCTCCATCAATTTGCTGTTTTGATACCTCATTGTCATACAGCTTCTTGTGGAGCTCTCGTCTTGCTGTCTTTCTCCTACATGCAGCTTTAGTCTTTTCCAGGCTATATAAGTATATCCTGTCTTGTAATTATCTTACATTCTTGTTAGCCCCTTACATCAAGTGGTTTCATACCTTGTCTGAAGCGATTTCTGTGAAAAAAGTATTAAGGTAAACATGAATAAATAATTTTGCTTTATAGTCTGACTATAATCAGTCATCGTTATTAATAAAAGGACTAACTTAGTATATTTTTATTTTTCATCCAATATTAACGATTAATTAACATTGTAAAATAATAAAAATAATCAACTGACCAATCTCATTCCATGGAAGAGGCTTGATTGTGCTTCAGTTTTTGGTTCCTCATAAAATATTCATAGCAAGAACACATACTTCACCATAAACAGAAAAAAATATTTTCTTTCTCCGTTTATGTGTCTGGTCTCGGATGGACAGAGCTCCTTTGCAAGGAACACAATACTTTAGAGCTACTTCCTTGCTAATTACAACATGGTAATTTTCAAATCCGATATGGACAAATTATTTTGCCATTAATCAATGTAGCTAGAAATGGAGTAGTTTATATTTAGCATTTTATGTATGAAAATGTCTTTCTTTTGGCCAGATTCCCTAGTTTGAACATAAAACATTGACAATATTCACAGCTTATTATAGCATGGTTTTGCTTTTTTATCGGAATCACATTACTTGTGATTTGGTTCTTTTAAAATAATTGTCAATTCCTCAAATAGAAATTGGGACCCTGGCAACTCGTCTTTTGTAGTGTAAAAAATTCTGAGTAATCTGTAGTGAACTTACAAAACATATTTTTATTGTCCAACTTTAACAACATCTACAACATTGCAATGGACACTGTCGAGTATTATGAAATTAGCCATTGCCATCTTCAAATCATATTGAGCCTCCTTTGACATTTTTTAATTAATCTCATTTTAAATTTCGATTAAAAAATAATTTTATACATTCGAGTTGGGCATTTAATTAATTTTTTTTTAAACAAAAATTGATAGCTCTTCATTTGCGACAGAATTCCTAAAGTGCTTACTACAAGAAATTGAATTTCGGATTAAAGAAAATTAATTTCATAAAATAATACCTGTTATAGAACGGATAAAATAAATCCATCTAACAGAATTGTTTTGCATCACTTTCATGTCTCCTTGCAAAAATTAAAATTAACATATAATGATTCTAAACCGTATGGCTAGAATCCTTATTCTAATTTTAATTGAAATCCATTATTATTTTTATTGTGGAAACTATAAAAAGAAGTAATTGAAATTCAGAGAATCTTGTTTAATTAATGTCTCATGGACATATTGAAATTTCAAGTGAAAGTCTGTGCCAAGATTATACTCCTAAAAACGGTTTCAAATGCTACAGTGTACTCGATTAATGTTTAATACCAATTGTTAAACTTTCACAAAAGTCGGAGGTATCTGAATTTTCATGGAAGAGTTCCACCCCCTTTTTTTGATAAAACTAAAGTGAATAAAACCTATATTTTGACCTTAGGGGTACTTACAATAGGGACCATATGAAGGTTTCCAACATCTTTAAGCAAAATATTTTTTGCAAACGAACTGGATTCGGACATGGCATATCCAAGTTGTAAGTATGTGTTGTTAACTACTTAGCCACCATCACCTAACAGCTGCTGCTGCTTCTAGCAACATAGGCTATTCCAGTTAAGCTTTGTATACTGATTCATGATTTTTATCACTCACATCACAATTTTTATATCCATAAAGTATGCACTTGCATTAAACACAAAGTTAAGCCAGACTATAAATATTTTCAATTTCAGAATCTCGAGCAATATTTATGTATTACTTGGAAAAAAAGAAAGAAGGAAAGAAACATAGGATGCTGACATTAGCCCAATTAGGCTTTTCTATAAAAACTGTACTTAGAATTTGTCCCCTGTCGTGAAGGATTAACTTAGGAATAGTATGAAATTTTTCATTGAATTTTGCCTTCGTTGTAAGAAATTAAAAAGAAGTTTTATTTTCCAAGTCTATAAATAAATATTTTGATTGCGCTTGTTGTAAAATACGTTTAAATGTATTTAAAATCATGCAGATATTCGCATTTCTCAATGCAAAGACGTAATGGCAAAAGTAAAAAGATAAAATAACTTGGTGTCATCAGCTAGAATCGAAACCAAACCATTCAACGTTCTCTATCGATGTTTTTATCGAGAGAAACATAACAAAGTCTAAATATTAAAAGACTTGAACAAATGCATTTTAGGTGAGCATGCGCAGAAAGAGGTAAAAACATGTCGGCCAGTTCAAATGAACATTTCGGATTTCAACTTGCCAATATATGTCTGTGCGCGTTATTCATCAACCCAAGCAAAGATGTTACTCGTTATAAATCATCATTGGTGTATAATTACTATTTTCTGTTAATTTTAGTGTTTACTAGTTAATTATTTATACACGCATATTTCTATTGTTTTATTTATATAGATATATTTGATCGATATAATATCTATTTGATTGATGTAATATATCTTTTTGATTGCTATAATAATATATCTATTTGATCGATATAATAATATATTTATTTGATTAACATAATAATATATCTATTTGATCGAATTAATTATATATTAAAGCAGTCCATACTTTATCATATTTCATACCCACGTTAAAAAGTGAGATTGTTCAAACGCTAATGACATCCAACGAATAAAGATCCATACAAAATTTTAGCCAGATCACCAGTAGTTTCTGAGAAAAATTGTAACGGACAGACAGAGGCACAAAGAAACACATAATATAGATAATGTTGGTTGTTGTAAAGCCACGTGTGACTTTGCAATTGTTTATTACTTATTACCAAATGGAAAAGTCTCAATTCTAAACGCATGAATAGAATGCGAAGCGGTGGAGATAGGAATGTATTAAGCACAAGAGTCAATAATCAAAAGGCTGTGTGTTTCATTATTGAACATGGAAATAACATTTTCATTTTCTCTTCAATCACATCTAAAAACAAATTTCACAAAATAATATCCGAGAAGAAACTAGTCATGTTTGAATGCGAATAATATATATATATATATAGATTTAAAATGCCAGTTTATCGATGCTCGAATGATTTGCTCGAAAAATGTAAAAAAATCTTGTCATTTTTAAACTGAATGATTACTCTAGGATTTATATCCATTTCAAATAGTGCAGTCTACTTTTCTTTAAATATGTCTACCTTTCACTTAAAATAACATTGTCATTTTGGGTGTGGGGAGCAATATAAACTTAGTTTGTTTAAACTTCCGCTAACTATATATATATATATATATATATATATATATGGCAGAGTCATGTTGGCACACGAGTACTCACCATATCACTGAAGTTAAGCAGCAATGAAACTGACCATTTTGAAAGACTAGGCGTTGTATGTACTGTGCTAAAACATAGAAATCTCCAGGTTAGTATCTGGAGGCGCTTTAATTCATTGCAAGAGAAGAGATGCACCCCCAGTTCTCATTAAAACATGCATCTAGAAGAAGGATAACAGGTAAAAACCTGAGGTCTACTGTCTGTTCTGTCCTGTATTAGCTATTAAACCGAAGAAGATTAGCTGTTGTACCAAAATGTGTGGTTGGTTCTACGGTCTTCACCACTATAAATAAATCCTTCATAATGACCCCGCTAATTAATTCCCTAATAGTAGCCCCCTGCTTCAAAGTGGCACTGTGCCTTGTTTGGGGTGAAAATAGAATAAAAATAAAATAAATAAAAAAAAATCATCTGTGTGGATTTCTGAACAACTTAGTTGTTTTGGCGGAACCTCATACATTGAAATCGTGTTTTGTATCGAACTGGGGAGACGGAAAAATCTGGTATAGCCAACCATGTCTGGATAGAGAGAGGGGACCATCGCCCCCTATGGGATGAAGTAAAAATAATAAACAGAGACACCCACTGGAAAGTGAGAAAACTTAAAGAAACAGCTCACATGCTCGGACATAACAACCTACTGAGCAAACCAAGCATAGAGCTGAATGCAATTTGGACACCTCTGATAGAGAGAGAAAACCTTGAATAACAACATAGGTTTAACATTAACAAAAACCAACTAAGAATTATCCTAGTGACATATGGCCGAGTGGTCCTAGACGTTGTATCAAAGTTTACAGTTACCCAAAGGTGCTGAGTTCAATCCTGAACGAAGGCAGTGCAAAAGTAACATTCAAAACAGAGAATCAGCAACTATGTCCCAAAGCCTAGCTGGAGTCCGAACACGGTACCCCCGTAATAATAATAAAGGGTTGGGTTTGAGACTCCTAACAAACGGTTCCCCAGTTCGATACAAAACATCTGACGAAGGCCGGAGGGCAAAACGGCTGAAACGTTGTGACAATAACAACCAAGATGAGGAAGTCAGTCCGACAATCTCAATTAATAAGATCGTTTGTTTGTGACATATAGTAACAGGATGTTATGACTTACATATGGAGTTAAAAAGAAAAGTAAACGCCTTATAATACAGATTATAATATTGAAAGGTGGAATACAACTAAGTTTTTCCCTGAAGAGGTTACAGCTTCTTTTGTTGATATATATGAGCACTGATCATCAGAAAAATAAGTACATATAAGGTGAACATTATGTATATCTTAATAAGAGCCAAAGTAATTGTTTGCTAAATAGAAAAGGATGATTTTTCTATGAATTCATAACGATTCTTGTTTCCTGTATTCAAAGATGTTAGCATTAATAAAAATAAAAAGTATTCGTAGTCTTGCACCATTGATATATTAATAGATCTTTGTGTTTTTTAAATTATATATGAAATATATTATGAATATTTTGTTGTGATGTATAATAAGTATTTTAAATAAAAACATTCTAAATAACAAATAGAATCTTTTTGTGTATACATTATTTTTTCCTGTGAATTTCTCTAGTGATATCTTTTAGTTTTTCTTTTGCAAGTATGCTCATATGAATCTCATGTGTTTTGTCTTTGAGTGTTATTTTTTCCTTTTTTGTCTTTCGTGAGTTTTTTGAAGTTTAAAAGAAAATGTTTTTTAATTGTTTCCCGTTGTTCACTTTCGTTTTTTCTACCCTTTATCTGCTAAGAGATATCAGATGGTATAACATTGCTTGTAGCCTGCAGGAATTCGTTTCGTCCTTAGTGTCTAAAATGTGGACAGTTTTATTTTCTCTGATACAATAGTCCACTTAAAATGTCCTCATCTGTTTGCAGAATCGTCATTCGTGTTTAACATTCATGCCTTATGAACGTTTCTTCATTTAACCAGCAGAGCATTGCCATTGTTGACAAAGGAAAAGTTTATCAGGCGTATGTATGCAGTATAATGCTATATGAAAGGGAAGTGAGGGGTTGAGAACATGCATTGTATAGAGAGAAATAATATGTAATGTGTCTTGAAGATTTGTCAAAGGGAGATTAAATCTAAATAGTATGAGGAGATCTTTGCAGAAAGGTAGACTTTGATGGTATGGTCACGTTTTAAAGAATAGATGAAAGTTTGTAGGTCACTATATATATATATATATATATATATATATATATATATATAGGTTAAATTCATAGGGTTAGGTCAAGTAAAACATGGACAGAAATGATAAATATTGACTTGAGGGATAAATAAATACCTGACCAAAGATGGATTAGCTTGGAAGTCAATTTCTTAAAGTCGTCCAATGCATTCCTATATGTAAAATTGGCATTATACTGAATCTGATGATTTAGTCTTTTAAATTTAATTCAAATAATTTTCAATCTAGTGTTAAACAATAAACGAGATAGTCTTAGTTTTCAAGAACAACAAGTGAAACGCTAAATATTTGTACATGTAAATACATGTTATAAATATCATTTCATTCATTACAAACATAAATCCAATCTATCAGTATTTCTATGGTAAGGACTCAACTGAGCTTCAAGATCTGCCTCTCCCACCAAAAAACCTTCATCTGTCTCCCAACACTGCAAAGAACTCTTTCTTCTGTGTAATTAAAATCAAATGGAACTTCCGTGAACTTAGTTCCTTTCTAATGACTTTTTACCTGTGAAACACGTTACTGCAGGCATGTTTATCTACAGACTAATATGGTCGTTTTCAAGTCTAAGGTCAACTATCTGTAGTCATCCTTTAATAATAATAGTTCTCAATCCTTTCATAGACTTTTTCCATCATCCAACTGAAAATTTTGCTAAGCTTTGTCTTCTAGTTGTATCTGGCCTTGATGATTTGTTAGAATATGTAAAAATTCGGACATTTATTCGTGTCACTGTATCCGTTTTCAGTTTCAAATAATCAATTTTATTTATTTTTTTTTTTTTCAGATTATTTTCCATCCTAGCATTGTCGACACAAACTACATTGAATATTTCCATGTTTTGCCCATTGGTGGTCTGACAAGAAATGTAATCAAGTGTGTGGGGAACACCATAGGTAAGTATAAAATAAGAATGAATAAAGATAGAGTGTGTCTACAAAATAATGGGTTTGATGCCACAAGAAATTCATCTCAATTTTAAAAAACCACCCCCATGGTTTCCCCTTCAATGTAATTCTCCCCGAGTCTAATGCATATTACTTTTATGCTCTGCTGGAAAGAATTCTTTTGTGATGTTCCTAACTTATACAGCTACAAACATCCAGATAGCCTCCACACTTTTAGAACGAGTCACCTTGATAATAATCTTGAACTTGGGGTAAAAAATGTAACATGGAGCAAGATTATGTGAACAGGGAAGTTGTTCCAGTCTAGTGATGTTCTTGTCAGCCAAGAATTGTGATGATTATGGCATTGTGAACAGATGCATCTTCATGATGACAGAAGAGATGCAAGGAAAATCATATGAAAAATATCCAATGGTTGCAGAAAACTAACATAGAAACCTATTATTTTCAGATTACGAAATTTTCTAATCCCTCTTAACCCATAGCTCGTGCAGTCCAAACAGTTCTGTTTCTTTTCAAACACATCTTGTATCTATATTACTGTTTTATATATGTACACTTATATTATAACATATTACATACTTATATTAGCCGGACTAACCTGTGTTTCAATTTGAGTATATCTCTATGGTCATGAAGGTCTACTAACATCTAAACACAAATAGTTCACATAGGCTGTTCTGATTTTATGATATATTTTGTTTTCATATTTTTTGATATGATTTTATTTAGTTACTAACAGGGAGACCCGACGTTGCCCAGGATTGAATGATGATCAATGAATATTTCACACTCCTATATTTTTATTGTCATCGATAATTATCAGGGATATTCTGAGACAAAACTTAACTAAGATCACTTCCAGACTTATACACTAAAGTTCTGTAAATTTTAAATAAAAACTGTTCAGCCGTTTCGGAGTCAATAAGGAACGAACTAACACACACACACACACACACACACACAAAGTTGCATTTATATAATTGTAGAGATAGAGGTATAGCTCGACTTGTTAGATAGTGGGGTCTATATATATGTACATGTATATAATGAGTTGGGTATATAGTGAGTTTCTTTGCTTCGTCTACGTGTTTCATGCTGTTCTTTGTAGTGGTGTGTATAACTTTTTACAAATATACATTGCATATATTTGCAGTTTCAACAAGACCATAACATTTTATCAACAAATATATCCTTACAACAAAAGGGATGGAACATCTCTCTGGGGAATTACA